>NW_017176634.1:424826-431358 GCF_001652005.2 Ceratina calcarata | reverse complement strand
CTGTAACGTAGCTCAAAGCTTTTGAAATACTATATATTTTTCTTTCTTACTATAGAATGTTCAGATTATATGAATATCATTTGTATACGATTAAAATAAAATTATGTAATATTAATTTGATATGCAGATCGACAATATCTTTTTTCATGCTTCATGTAAACCAATCTCTTCTGCAGAAGTCTAAATTATATGTTTTAAAAGTACATAACATGTATTGCATTCATAAGATTTTATATACGTGCGTTGTGTGCATGTGTATAAAATGCACATGTAATCTTTGCATGCTATTCAGTGGTATACGCTTTTTATTTACGTTCTAGGGAAGGAAGTAGTCAAATGATCGTCATTTGTACTACAAACCTCAAGAGGGAACTTAATTATGATGCTCACACATGGTCAGCATGCAAAATTCTAAGTTTCATTTTCCCTGTTTGCAATTTTCTTCTGAATTTCCCCCTTTTAGTTTGATTAGATGATTTGCACTGTAGTGCATTGTCATAGTTGTACACATTGTTCATTAGACCAAGTGCTTGTTAGTTTATTTATTTTATTTTTTAGCAATTTATTCACAATAATCATTTCGTAGAATTATTATCTGTGTATAATTTTTATCCAATGGTTTCTAGCGTTCAGTTTGCATAGAAGTTTTAGATTATGTTGGGCCAGCTAATTTTAATATAATTAAGAGTGGAATTAATTTAGCTTTTTAGAACTTGTGATTTTGAAATCGAATTTAATCCATTTAGATTGTGTTAAATATTACGTGTCTTATAGGACTGACACTAATTTTATTATTTAGAGGAATATGTTGGAGATGAAAGAGTGTTTTCTTCTTTTTTATTAAAGAATATTTCTGTTTACATTGCAATTTTCTCTATGTACAAGTATGCTATTTTCTCCTTGTAGTAAAATTAGAACATTTTGCATGAGAAGTGTGATGATGTTTTATGTTAAGAGTGAACTGTTCATTAACTTTCCGTTCTTTTCTTTTTTATTACAGTAAAACTACAAGGCATCATGAAGGCCACGATTTGTTCTACATGGTCGTAAAAATTATTATAATAATTTAATATCATAGATAATTATGATAAGTTTTACGGAATAAACGTGCATTCTTCTTGGTGAGAAAAAGCTCGTCCTATCCTTTTTTTAATACCTCATTGTTTATAAACATTTATTGTGAAGGCAATGTTTCATAAACGTATTTTGATAAAGCAGATGTTTATTTTTATATAAAAATTAATAATATCCCAATTGAAAATTATAATGAAAATGCAGAATTTATTAATTACTAACGCACACAATTAAAACTACGGAGCTTCCACGAACAAGTCACTAGCATTTGCACTGTTCCCGAAGTTTGATACGTTCGTTACCAAAGAGGAATTTTCGGATGAATCTATCGGTTCAATAGTCGGTATCGTTGTTGGCGAATTACTTTCCTGAGTCATTAACGGCGTCACATTATCCATTTCCAACGTTGGAGCAATCGACGACGACTCCGTGATTCCTAAATCGTTGGTAGTGTCAAAAGTTTCTTCAGTCTCTACTTTGACCGAAGTTTTTGGTTGAATAGTACTCGGGTATTGGAAATTTGATTCATCAGAATTTCTGTGAAATCCATTTTCATCTATAGATTCTTTTCGAATGAAGTACCAGTTGTCAATGCGAAATCCCCAATCTTTATTCGGGTCAATGAATAAAGTTGCTGTGATTTATAAAAAATAATATCACATAGAATTGTAATAAAGAACTAAAGTCTGTCGATCAACTTGTGATCATTATTATATATGATAGATATTTGTTCTGGATAATATTTAATATTTATTTACATAAATTTAATGGATGCCATTCACGATCTCCTAATCGTTCTTGTAATTCGGATATATCTAACTGTAACACTTCTGCTGGTAAAGGGGCCGGTACTGACATCGTTCCTTGTCCAAATAATCGAGCGTGAATTTGATTCTTCAAATTATGAAAAAAGTTTTTTATGCTTTGGAAAAAGTCACCACTCTGTAAATCTGTCTCATAGGTGTTATTATCTGTAATAAAGTTAAAAGATTTACTATTTACACGTTTTTAGATTACTTATACACATATGTAAGCCTCTATGTAAAATATTCACGCGAGTATACAATTATTTATCAGACTAACATTAATACACTGTTCAGTACCTTCATTATAACTACCTATGGATGTAGAGAGATTGCACGTGACAAGAAATAGAAGGATAACGAGAACATACATTTTTTTCGCAATAAATACTAACTTCTGTCAAGAGATGTTTGTGCCTTTATATTATATTCTACCGGAAACAAATACTTATTATTACAACAATTTTATCAAGAACCAAGTAAATCCATCACAATGCTGTTATTCAATGCTGATGACCTTGTCTATCGTGATCCTGACGATACGACTATTGTGTAAGTAAAATAGGCGCAATCACGAAGCTATTTTAGATATGTATTGTGCACAAAAAAATAAAAAATACCGATTTTCCTAAGTTTCTAAATTCAAACTTCGCTGTTTTAAAGTTAACTGAAACCATTTTAATTATTCATAGTTCTTACATAGTAAGCTGGAATCATACTTTCTGATATTTGTATATTACTCAACTATAATTAATCAAGTTATATTTAATTTAGTCACTTTAAATAGCGTTACTTTACTTCTTAGGAGCGTTTCAAATGTTAAAGAGAATAATTTGAGTAAGCATAAATAAATCTTATAAAATTTTTGTAAATGCTATCGTAAAGCTTATTTTGTATATAATGTAATTTGAAGGGGATGTCAGTGTATATAATACACGTACACAGTTATTCAAAACGATTCCCGACCTACTTGGCATAGACATGTGCAAGAATTATACTCTCATTATGCAATAGTACATGTGTGAATAATAAAATAATCTAGTCTCAATATTTCTAGCTATTCGTATTTTGAACATTGTAAATGTTGGACTTTAGATAATTACGTGTTACGTGATATAATATAGTGACGGATTAATGTTTACATAAAACTCTTTACACATCTAATGTCTTAATAACGAATTCTTAGAAAATTTATTGAACATACATATATTAACTAGAGTTTCGAATTATTTGCATAAATTAAGATGGTTTGTGGCTCGTGCCAGACCAATACAGTTGTATTTTCAAACATTTAATGTTTGTCCAGTAAAATCTCATCTTAGTAATATTTTTTCGAAATTAATAATTTGAAAGACAGGATTATTTTTCGCTTTTGCCTGATTCTGTCTGTTTGCTTTTGTTCGAATAGTTCAAACGGAAACGAATTAAGGCGGTAGTATTTCCTTAGTGATTGAGATAGAGAGAATCGTGGTGGGGTAAATAAAATAGTGCATTATGATGCATGCTGCCATGGACCTAAGGAACCTAACCTGCATACGTTATATTATATAGTCAAAGTAATAGAGTTGATAAACTTATAAACGTTCGTTCAAAGTTGTCTTCCGCCTTCAATTAAAATGTTTGACAGTGAATCGACTAACCAGTTGGTCACAGCTAATGAACAAAATGTAGTTACGACAAAGTCTGAACCTAATTCAAGTATGATTCCAATGTTAATACCTAAAGTGGAACCACTAAGTATGTTGGACGAGGAAAATGACGTAAGTGTATGTTTATTAGAATTTAATGGGTTAAGTAAAGAGTTTTCAATTTAATGTCCTGTTATTCCAAATGATGCAAAATCATAATACATTATTTTATTGTTTATGCTTATAAAACAAACCATATCTGTGTTCAAGAAGATGGACTAAACAAATCACCATTGTACTTCTTTGAATTTTTCTCAATTTTAGGACCAGGAATTGAAGGTATCAATTCCTTTTACTGCACCCAAATTAAGAGACCCAACTGTTCTGCTGGAACGATGCGATAAAATATGGGAGACATTTAAGATGATAAAAGATGTTCAAAACACAAACCTGGTTCCTGCATGTACAAATGTAGTACCACCAGAAGCTACAACCTTGAGTTCATACATTAAATACCAACCAACATCAGCCGACAACGGTAATGTACAATCGCGTTTTAAATTTGTTGTGAAAAATAAAAAAGCTTTATTTCACTGTGTAATGTGTGGGAAACAGTACAAAAGTAATCGAGACTTAAGACGTCATTCTTATAAAATACATAACATTTTTATACCACCAAAGCACCGCTCTAGACATTCGAATGAAAAGACTATGAAAATTAATGAAGATTGTAGTAATGTCACGAAAGACACAAACAACTTAGAAAAAGTTCCTGCAAGAAACTTTGAAGAAAATCCATTATCAGGAACATTACAGCCTGTATCAGAATGTAATGTAACTTCAACAACCATCAATTTAAGAATGCAACGCACATTGATTCAGGTAAGGAAAACACACGTCGACAATATCAATAAAACTGTAGAAAATAAACAAGAGGAGAAAGTGTTAAATAAAGAAGTAGAACCGAAGACAGAATGTGTGTTATGCAACCAGAGTGTTACGAATATTAAAAATCACTTAATCACTTACCATAAAATTGAGTCACCAGACTTTATGTTGAAGAACGTAATTGAAGCATATCCTAATTCGGCAAGTGAGAAGGTAGAGCATAATAATCTGAACAGGACTACAGGAGAAAGTGAAATAGTTTCAAAAGAAGATGCAGGCGCATCATGCATAAATCCTAATAAGAAACGTAAACTTGATGTTGGTAACAAGAGACAGAATAACACTCGTGGAATAAGAGATGAAGAAGTGAGAGATACATACGAATGTGAAGTTTGTTTAGGCACTTATAAAAGAAGTAGCCTTTACGGACACGTTCGCTTGCACCGAGCGCGTGGCGAAACGCGAGAAAATTTTAAATTATCCAAAGCCAAATATTACAATTCTGCTATGTATACACGGAAGACGGAAATGAAAATTAATAAATTAAGATTAATTAGCTCATTTTGTACATCTGTAAATAAGTCCACTGAGAGTAATAAAGACAATTCTAATTTGGATACAAATAAAAAAGTGGAAAATCTCAAGGTAGAAAATAATGATAAGAATGAGGAAATAGCAAGGGAAAGTAGAAATAAAATACAGGAGTGTCCTACGCAAAGTAATTCTGATGAAATTTCTTCGAGTGGAATTACTATGGCAATCAAGGAAAAGAACGACACATCCAAAGTTGTTCATGAGGATGGAAGTGATAATAAATCAGACCATACTGACGAATCGTCAGATATTTCTGATCAGAAGCCAGAAGATCATGTAGATACCTTAGACGTATCATTTGATTATAGTGAAAACCATACTGTTTTAAAAATTCAATGTGTCGAAGAGGATATAGAGATCGATATTGAAGGCAATTCACAAACTGATTTTTGTAATAATACTTTGGAAGTTAAGAGTAAGAGTAAAGTAAATCAAGAAGCTTCTGGCACTGAAAAGGCACCTAAAAATATAAAAGCAGAAGTAGACCGCGAACCACATCGGAAGGACAATAATTCAAAACCTCTAAAATGGGAACTCCGTTCCAAAAAAATAATTAATGAAACACAAGAGAAATATATGTGTTTATGTAAACATGATTGCAACTGCGGTAAACAATTGTATACCAAAACAAGTTTTGATATTCATATGAATCAAGCACATACAATGACATGTGGTTATTGCAAACAATGTTTTCCCGATGTTAGTACGTGGTATTTGCATGAGTGCACCGTTGTTGAGGGTAAAGAATTCACTGATTTACTGATGGAGTTAACTTGTTATTTTTGCAAAGCCGTATGTAAAACGTATAAAGAATTTGATCAACACGTAACAAATGAACATTTTAACCATGAATTACCATATTTATGTTTTGAATGTCCGGAAAGATTTTGTACAGACGCAGATCGAAAAATCCATTGGAATAAAAAGCATCCAACGCGTTGTTCTATTTGTAACATTGTATACAAAACGCAGGAAAAGTCTAAACACAAAGCTTATCATTGTGGGTTCGGAATTCCTTGTCATTTATGTAAGAAAGCTTACATTAATTCGAATTATTATATATCTCATAAAAAGAGACTAGTAAGATTTCACAAGACACAGAAACAAAAACACAAAAAGGCTCTGCATTTTATAAAATCAAAAGAATTGCCGTAAAAGGAACATTCATGTATCTTACTGATCATTTTCGAATGGATGCTGTAAATCCTTTTTATTTTGTGTTATTAAAGCGGTAGACGAGATGATACGTAACTTTTAATTTCTTCTGTTCATTGAAGAAGTTATAATTTATTTCTCCACGAAATTTTAGTTTCTTTCGTGCGTTACGCATTATTCATTAAGACACAGTATTTTTAAATGTATACACACGTTATGTTTAAGAAATATTAACTACTTAAAGTGTATAAGGCATCGTAATAGTCCTTAGGGGATAAAAAGAGTGCTCACAATCAGTCAGAAAATTGTAATAATAATTTTAATAATTTTTTCTTCGATAAGTTTAGCTACAACCACAAGACAACTATTCTACTCTTGTCTATTATTATT
>NW_017176634.1:422589-424289 GCF_001652005.2 Ceratina calcarata | reverse complement strand
ATTGCACCAATGTTCACAATATGTATAATTCGTGCGATAATTATAATATTAATGTGTTTAATTGACTAGAAGCGCTTCCTGTTATAATGCATGTTACTAATCATTATGAACATATGACAAGTAATTTTTATGTTTGTATTGTGAACCTAAAACTAATAAAAGTAATCGAAGGCATAAACTTTTATTCCGGGCAATTTTGAAACATCGATTGCGCATTATTGCTGAGAGAATTGTTGAAAAGGCAGGTATCTTCTAAATGCTGTAAGCTACTGCCCCGTAGACATTATCGTATATGTCCGTAACCGATAAAATGATATTATATTTTTATTTTAATATTTAAGTATAAATTGGATTTATATTGTGCAATGAAACTTGATCCGATGTTCACATTCCTTATATATGTATTACATTTTAAAGATGTAATTAAGAATTCATGTTTGGAACAGAATAAGAAAAATAAATCTGAACATTTCTCCTAAATGAAACCCAATAAAGAACAACTTATTTATTAACTTATATTTGGTTAAATTTTGACGATTTATACTTCAGTAAATATAATTGTACCTAAGCAGCGTATTGCAAATATTATTTAACGATCTTCTTAATAAAGTATTGTTTTCGGCTTTCATTCGCAATACACCAAGTAGAGGAGGCTTTTATCTAGTTTGTACGTGATATCTGGATTATTCTTATCAGATAACGCAATTTGTACTTGGGCCTATGGTGTAACGTCTGCCGAGTATAGCGAAGAAATAAAATTGAAAAATACGATTGTACCGAAGACAGTAATCGGCATTTATACACAATATGATAATTTACAATATTAACACTATTTACGATAATTATTATGTACGCATGTCCTATGCGTCCATCCATGGATAAATTGCGATTCATCTTCGGACGACTAGCATTTGAATTTGCTCGGGAACGGATTACTTACAAACACCTGGCTCTCAGACAGTGGTCACAGGTACAGTGGATCAGTTTACACAAGAATTGCAATGCTGGCTACGATTTTCACGAGCAGATATCGTAACTGCGTTATGGTACTTACCTGTAAGTCATTACGTTCGCATTGTTAAGGCTGATACTCTTTCGGTCGACGATATCTGCATGATTCCAAAGCTTAATCCGATGTGACAACTTCTACCAAGGGTTCCGTTTAATGTCGGATCAAGTTCGATTCAACTGTCCTCACGGATTCCTTTCAAACTCCGCTTGCTACTCAACGTCTCTACAAAGTAGGCCAACTCTTTCATTTCCTGTAATTGTATATCATAAACAATCTTACAACTTAACACGTGTAAATTAGCTTAACCGGCAAGAGTATCGAACAGTAAACAGCTTTTCCACTTGATTCTATAAGTTTAATTAAAAAACGTATATTTAAACATGATTTCTTAAGTTACATTTAATACGAATTGGATAGGTAGAAAGCAAAAATAGAACATATATGTGAGAAATGAAACAAAAAAATAAAGAAGAGAGTAAAATATTCATGTTTAGCAATCGAGGAATGCTGGCAAGTGAGTAGTGACAGTGACTTATATTTGATTCTTGGAATATTATCTGCATGTCATTCTTTATGAGAGTTTCGTAAGTATAAATCGCGCTCTTCTAGTTTGAACTTGACTGTCCGTTTTTCTTAAACTGTAAGAACGCTAACTAAAATTCACTTCTTGATATTAATATACAAATTA
>NW_017176634.1:419284-421093 GCF_001652005.2 Ceratina calcarata | reverse complement strand
CTAGAATCGTTCGTTTATCTCTTAAAAACTTAATTCTCTAAATAGTCTAGTCATGTTTTAAGAAATATTCAATTAGGTATGAAATCATCATAATATCTTTATTTCTGGAATGATGTATACTAAATTTGACAAGGATCTGAAAAAGAAAAAGAATATTTTACGTCTGTTTTAGTAAGTATTTATATAGTATAGTCTGTTCAATAAGTATTTGTCAAATATTACTATCTTTATTATATAATACAGGATAAAGCCATTCATATTTGATATCTTTTTTAGTCCATATTTTACTAACGGATCGATAAGTAGTTCGCGGAATAGTTTACTGCGCAATATTTAACGATTCTACAAATAAAAAGCTTGTCAACAAAACTTGTCACTCAATGTGTAAAATATAGTTTTTATCTAGATGATTTATTATGTCACCTAAGAATTAATTGAGGAAACGTTGATCACATTAAATAAGAATAAAGGAGAATAGTTAAAAAGTAATAAAATGCAAGATCCAGAAATAATCTTCAATTGTGTAAATAGTGTGTAACTGGAACAAGTATTTTGTAACACTGTCGGGGAAATAGCATGTAAAGTACTGCATTTATATCAATATGTAGCGCCGTTGTAATGCTAATGCGAGACTCTTGTTAGCTCTTGCTCTATTTCGTAATTCACGTTGCATAAGACACTTTTTGTTTCTCTTGTGTGAAAATTCTTTTTTCAATTCGTAAGAAATGGCCAATTTCAGGGCATGACTCGAAATAATTCTAAACGATTTTCATTAAGGATCGAAGTTGTCGACTAATCATATTACTTCCATGTAATTTTTTAAATCTGATTCTAAGGTACGAATTAAGCTTCGACGTTTGAGGAATAAGTATAGTGCTCGTTAATCTCTACAATCCATTTAATTGCGCGCTAAAGAAACATAAGAACAGAAGGGAGAAAAAAAAGAGAGCCGATGTAATTATATAAGTATAGAGATCATAAATACATCTTGTTTACTATTGCCGTGTAACACTTGTTGGCCGTATAGCTACACGAATGTATTTTTAATCTTGAGAGGTAAAGGGATGCAAAATGCATCTGACAGAATTGGAATTATATGTTTTCAATCCTTTAAAAACGTGAATATTAATTACTTATTGCGGTATTCTAATGTTGTGTCGAAAAGTTTAATTTCCTTACATTTCCTTTAAACGTTACTGTCACTTTTTTCGGTTCCATTGTGCCTACAAGCCTAAACGGATTCCTATATAATTTAAAATGTCTACACGACTTTTGAAACGTGCGGTAGTCGACTAAGACAAGATGATAACCAGGAATTGTTCGGCATCGACGATATGACAGACGGCAATGTCATTGTCAGAGGATTCGCTGCGGCCGTTGAAACTCGTCGTGTCCGGGAAGTTGGTCCATTACCTCTTAACATTCTCGCGTTAACGCCGTTTATTACGTGGGCGTAACGTAATACCTTCGCGTGGACCGTTTTATCATACTGCACGTTCTTCTAATGCTAAGTAACATTACTTAATCGTATCGTTTGTGAATCAATCGAGAAACATTCACCTGTACAAATGCACATTTAAGCTTCGACTTTTTTCATTTAGACATCAATGTTAAGATCATTCTACTTGATCAGGTTTACCTTTAATTGATGTATGTTATTCTATCATGTACAGGTGAACGTACTACTTTAATAATCTTACGTAGGCACCACGAAATAAATTTATTTTTCATTTTTGACGAAATATTTCGCAAAGTTTGTTGGTCCATCCAATTAATATAAATATACTTAATATGAATATAAAGTAATTT
>NW_017176634.1:413957-418356 GCF_001652005.2 Ceratina calcarata | reverse complement strand
GACGTCTGATTTCTTTTTAAAAATATGTCTTCTAGTGCATAAACTTTTGGGATTGACTGTATAGCCAATACATCCTTAAGTACATGATTATGATCATAGCGACTGTTTTATTTTTATATGCATATTTGAAACAATAGATGTTTACAAATTCCGTTTATTGATTGCACAACAAGAAAATAAGCTATGATCAATAGTTATGGCGTGAATTTGATAAAAAAGAAGTGAAAACGTCAGCGACCGGCAAGCTGAGCGAAAAAGGGGAAGATAAAATCCGAATAAAGTAGACATTGTCAACAGGACATCGATTCTCAGAATCAGCGATTACCTACCATTCACATCTGTGATTTCTGTCCATATTTCCGAGTGAGAAACGAAGAAGTAGTGAAGGAAAGGACGAAGAGAGAACGAGGGAAGGGTCGGTTCTAATAATATGGTTTGCAACGTCGGGGACGCGATGCCTTGGAGGTTGACCGGAAATTCGGAAGAGATGGTCGCTTCTGGAGTATTAGCACTGACCTAGGGAAGGCCTCGAGGTCGTCGATGGCACACATTCCGAGTGCGCCTATATTAAGTTAACTGCTTCATAGCTGCCGATTGGACAGTCGGTTTGTCATTGCCAACGTATAGGTATACGAACAGGGCATAGGCAATGCCAATTGCACGCATCCGCAAATTTGCCACCAACTGGCACGCTTATGTTATAGAGTTACTGCGGGTCTACCTAAGTGGTTCCTCTCTCTAAGACACTTCGTAAAGGTGTGCTCACAACAATTCCTTTGACCCATCGGGTCAGAGGAGAGCCGTTTTTGCAATCACTTGTTGCTTCACACGTAGAAGCCTCGTGGGTAGGTGCAAGTTCGTTGCGAAAGAGAGGAAAGCGGAAGAAAACGTTAACTCTTTTTACATTTCAAAGGAACATTCTGATTCATTAAGTCAAACGTAGGATGCCGAGCGATATTGCATTGCATTCACACCTGTGCGTGCAGGTCACCTTGCGTGCCAAGGTTGTAGGAAATACAGAATGCTAGCAGAATTCGTTCATGACGTCGAGCTACTCTTAATGACACTTAAGTAATGAGAATTTTGAAATTACAAATCCCACACAATGTCAAGACATTCTATTTCGATGTCCTCTGCTTAGCGTACGTAGAAGGAGACGTACGCATAGAGGTACTTAACTTAATTGACTCCGAACAGTTGTGCGTAAATGGCGTGTCTACGCACGTATGGTATCTATGAGTGCTTTCTAAACTAATGACGCTCGAGACTCACCCTGCCAATCTTTATTTATTTTATATCATTTTTTTTACAATTGATAATGATTTATCAGTATCATAGTTTTATAATATAATTGAAGTACACATTATGTAATCCATTAATGCACGTAAGTGTTTAACCAACGGAAATTCCCTCGGATCTTTTTGAAGTAGAGATACAATTATCGACATACGGAATAAAATAAAACGTCGTGCGTTAAGAAAGATTTGAAAGTGACACGTGGTAACGATGTTTGATTCGCAATAACGTCCCTAATCGTCGACTTGTAATAGCTGCATGCGCTTACCGGCAGTGAAGCAATAGACGTGTTAGTCGTTTAGCTCGACTCGATTCAGTACTTGTCGCTCGGGCTGTCCTCACCGCTCTTCGCTAAGAATCTCTTTCTAGGTCAGAAAATATACGAGGAACGTCGGTCGATATGACTAACAATAAGCCATAGAGATCAGCAGCCAGAAGAAGTCGAGCTCCGGTACCCCAGACGATGGAGACGCGAATGTAAGTGATAATCGATAATTGAACATCCCAAGTTCGAATACATACCACGTATATGTGTACATACATATATGAATAGATACCTAGTTATTTATCGCGGGGCAAGACCACCGGGCATGGTTTAAAAAATTAACGCGTTCTCTATCTTCGGTCGTAAAAGCCTCAGTCGATGCTGGCTTCGAATTATCCTTTGTGTAGTTTATCTTTAATGCGATTTTGTATTCGATGGATATATTACTCTCGAGAGATCAGAATTTTATTCAGAAGATTATCACTTATAACATATCGAATTTTATGTAATTTCTGTTGAATTATTTGAATTTGTCGTAACGCGTGAAAAATATTTCTTTTTAAATAAATCTGTTTGAGAATCACGATAACTTTGGAGCAAGTTACAATTTAACTGATTATTGAATGAAATTAGAATAAGTGTGTTAATTGAGTGAGTAAAATAATTCGACGCCGGTTTGAAGAAAAATTGCGTAAGAGATAATTTATGAACTTGATAAAATATAACGGTTTGAGAAATAACGGATGCGATGTTATAATCACTTTTAATCTTCAATTGCACAATTTCAATTCTTTAAATAGCGTAGGTCGCAAACAGTGAGTGAATGATTAAACGTGTTCCAGGTAATCGATTGGCCAGAATTATTACGAATCGTTAGCTATAACCGTGGGAAAGATTCTTATAATTATCTATGTATGTATTATAAATTTTAAGTCACATGTTCTTCGATTAGATGCTCGATTTTATCGAAGTAAATGCATTTTCTCAAACTATTTCAGCTTATTAAAGCAACTTCGCAACTGAACATTGATTGTGAAATATTAGAAGTATCTAGTGTGTTTCTCAATGTCGTAAAATTTAATTCTGCATTGTATCCATCAGAAATCGTTACTAAAAAACGATCGTTCGCTTTTGAGATAGTTGACTATGAAAATAACCGGCTTTAAGAATCAACGTGTTCAATTTCAACGTACGTCGGTCCGATTTCTCGCTGTTCAATTGAGATCAGTATCGATGAAATGAGTGTCTTTCATAAAAAAAAAGGAAAAGGAAAGGAGGAAAAAGGAGCGAGACGTGATTCTCAGTTATTCGGTATTTCGAAATGCACACATGCAAAGCTAAGAGATCGACGTTCCTCGGGACGATTTCACCGATTCCCCGAGACAGATCGCGCACACCTATCGCCGGTTGCTACCAAGACACGAGAGCGTGCATCGCGAATCGGTGGTGGGGCCGACGGAATCGAGGCAGGGAGTTGGCAGGCCCGCCCGCTGACTACGTTCTCTCGCTCGCGGATTGTCAGAGTCCACAGTCCTAACTCGACTTCAGGCTACGACAGATCGTATCTCGCTCGTATCTTCATTCGATCTTCTTGCCGCGAATTAATCTTGCGCGCGTTAGCCTTGCCCCCCCGCCCTGACCGACCTTCTCAATTTAACTGTACACCCGACCCGATCGAACGACCTTCAGATACCACCGAAACTCCGTTTATCGCGGCTTTTATCGTGCCGGTTCTCGGACCGTTCGAGTGTTGGTGAACGAGGATTCAAGGATACTTTTCCTGTTACAAGGATAATCCGGTGGAATAACTCATCAAAAGATAATCGAGAGACCTAAGAGGTAAGGGCACGTGATTTCACAAGCCTTCTTCGGACACATTCCGTTCTTCTCGCGAGATAACTTCGGTCAACTGGACGTGATTCGGCTAAGAATCGAATGCAAATTGGGGATCGTGTTTTTAATTAACTATAGGCGTTCGACCGATTACGATTCTTCGCGGTACATCGGCTCTCTGTCATTCTTTAGTTGCTCAAGAGACTCTCCAGGGTAGTTTCTTACCATATAGAACACGCCACAACGACAGCACGTATCATAATTATCAATTTTTATTGATGTGAAGTAGTTTATATCGTGTAATTATTTTAATACTTTGAATTACAGTAGAAGTTCTTGTATCTTAATGTTTGCTTCGTGATAAGTCTGATAATTAAATGGAGTTTCCTTTAAGAGTCAAGGAGCAAAAAATAAAAGCGATGTTTAAAAGCTACAAATACGTCAATACGAACATGCATAAGGCAACTGTTTATCTTGTATTTAAATTCACTTTCTTTGTAATACAAATGACTACCTGTTTCTACTGATGTCGCATGTAAATTAAATTCAATCGCTATCTTGCATCCTATGATTGTTGCAAAAACTGTTCTACCGGTAGTTTCTAAAATTAGATTGAATCGCTAGAAATCAAGTAACCCCGAGACACTCGAGGTCGGGCGATGGGGTGAAGGTCGGGTTTTTTTCATTTATTACAATTTTTCATAATCAACGAGTCACATTTATCTTTTTCTTAAGGAAAATAATGTTGGATAAATTTCAGTATTAAGAAATGTTTAATTGACAATTTGCATCGAAATTAAATGAAAATGCGTGCTTCGTTTGCATGAAAAAATGTAAGCAGGAGTTCAACGGATGTTTGCATTAAGTATCGAATCTCTGTGTATCATTATACGGTAGAAGTCAAATGTTAATATAAATTTGAGGAAATATTAGTGTTCTTAATAATTCATTCATCATCGATTTACGTAATTTCATAGATACAAACACATATTTACTATTAGATCT
>NW_017176634.1:405897-413068 GCF_001652005.2 Ceratina calcarata | reverse complement strand
GAGATAAATTAGATATCGTAAAAATAGATGACAGATGAAAGACGGTTAAAAATAATTAAATCTCACTTAATCGGTCATTAGTATGCTACTATTTTCGAAACATGCACAAGATATCATATCTCTGTGATACATTGATGACTTAATTATTTAAATCTTTTCAAGCGAGACTAAAATCCAGACCTCACGTATTTATGAAACCATTCTTCCAACTCGTCTTTCTCGTAAGAATTTTACGATATCGTAGAAAATCGTTGCGATGATGTCAGTCGATTGACACACCTCCGTTACTCCTACAACTACTTCATTCATTATTTCCTCTGTCTGAGAGGCATTCACTATTCGCATCGATCGTTGCACGCGGCATAACGAATGCACTTATTCACCGATGTGTTACGATTCAAACGAATATAAGGACATGGGCCTCCCAAAGCGGTGCCTCCTTTAGCATTATTTTGCCGTTTAAGTGGAAATTACTCTTATCTCGACATTGGATTTTATTATTGACACGTGTGTATATGATTGGGCTTGCCACATACGAAACGATTACTCATGCTGCCAAGGTACACTTCCTGTTCCCCGGCTTGAGAAACGAATAATTTTGGAAGAATTAATTTCTTGAAAAACGAGTCACAGCGTTTCGAACCGATGTAAATGTGCATAGAATTAATATAATTATACAAAAACGATACATCACCTCGGAGGTGATTGAAATCTCAGTCCATTTACTTAACGAACTGTGATTCGTGCAAAGAAACTTGCATTAACGCCGGTTTAAAGGCAAGTAGTTATTATTAGATCCCTTAAAGGCCATCCAACTTGTGGCGGTTCTACTGTACAGCGGGTTATTTCGGTTCTAAATAATTCCACCGTGAACACAACTATTCCATTTCAAGGGCACAAACTCTAAAACTCTTAATTTTCTTAAGCGGGAATGTGGCGAGGCTGGATTTGTCGTAAATAGACTCGGGATTACATGCTACTTTTGATTAACATGTTGTGCAATACCTATTCAGGCCGCTACAAGGACCTAAGACCGTACAGGTTCTCGCCTACTATTAGTCTTAAGAAGTTTCTATCTTAATGCACTTTTCTCTCTTTTTTTTAATGAAAATAACTAAGATTACACGTTTAAAAACAAATAATCACTGTGCATATGTATATACTAAAAAAAATCGATGCAACGTTTTATGTATAATTATATAATTAATTAAAATGAACAGTAAATATTCTCCCAAATGTGTGAGGTGTTTGATCATTTTAAAGGGTCGCTTTACAATCAATTAAGACGATGTTGATTGAGAATGATTACTGCTATTAAGCGGCGCGACGATTGATAGAGATTCGTACAAGTGAGGCGAGAATTAGTACCTAATAGGTGTCAAATATTGTAACACATGCAATTCAATGACTGGTTGTTGCTACAAAGTGTGCATAATTATTTCTAACCGGGCTGAAATATATGAAAGTTGAAAACTTTTATGATAGAACAAGTTTTCTTTCCCTGTAATACATGTAGGTAGATTTTTTATAGTGATATGCACAGGTAAATACAGATGTAATCGAAAGTCGACGTATCGTTTCTAATTTGTTGGTACAGGCGATAAATTGAAAATGTTCCACTTTTATCATTCTGTCACAGCGTAATTATCACAATTCGAGGCGAGTCGAAAGTTTCCCTGAAGCGGCTGCAAATTTTGTGTACGCTTTATCACGGGCTTATCGATTTGTGATAACGAGGCGATAAACGTTAAATAACGTACCTCCTCTCCGTATTTCCACGTCATTTTGAACAAATTCTTAACGCCATTTATTTGACACAGAAACATTATCTATCATAAAAATGATCGTATCACCTTGTAAGAGCCACACAAATATTGTATGAAACGCAATGACTGTTTTAAAAACAAATAAATATAATGATATGCAATTGTGCAGTCAACAATATTGAAATGAAAATAATTACTGTATTATTACTGACCGGAAAAAATTATTGGTCGCGTTTATTTCGTAACGCGTTGCAACAATTATTTTAATTTCAATAGACTTGCGCTTGGTTTACACGCGATCTCAATTTACGGACGACAATATAGAAACTGCTCAAATGTTATCGTTTCCATCGAAATCGAATTTCGGTATTAATTACAAATCTTCGATTAAACATATCCCGCAAAACCGCAGCTCCGTTTATCTGTGATGCCGCGCCGTAAAAGGCAACGAATAAGCCGACACCTTAAACTACACAGAAATATGGAAGCAATTAGCGGGGCTTGTTACTCAACTGATCTTGGTTAACTCATGAAACTTCTCGGATCTTTCTAACACACGTGTCATGTACGTGTGTAAACTTTCACAAGGACTATGTATCTTTAACAGGGAAAACATTCGACGACGATAACTGTTGAATTAGCCCTAGCATGGAAAAATTAACGGTAGAAGAGACAAGTGAAACAGAGAAAAAATAAAATAACGAGACACTGCATATTGTTATAAGAAGTTATGCTTGCAGTGCAAGGAGAATGTTACCACAGATAAGTGGGAAAGTATCTTTTGCGAACATAAAAAAAGTAAAGACGTTTAATAAAGTTGTATTTATATAGCAAATGGGAAAAACTGAATTGTTTTTTATTTGTGGTTTAAATATCATGTTATATACATATAGGGTGACTAAAACAGTGTCTGCATCCACCTGTTTTAATGTCCTATAAATCTCATATATGAAGAGAACTTTTTACCCACTGTCTATCAATTTGAATAATCAATCAAACAGAAACGTAGATTTTTCTTCAGAGTAATCTGTCAAGGTGTATAAATGCATAATTATTTATATAGCGAATAATGTACAATGATGTAGCTATGGTGATAAACGAGGTAGAAATAACACATTTGCACTTTGGATTAATAATTACTTATGCCAACTCGATGAACACGGAAATAATTTAAGTCTGGGTAAATAATGAGCCTACTACTAAGGCAATTTAAATCTCCTCTTTTTTTTTACTAGGTAACATTATAAATAATCAGGTAGTATCAGAGTCCATAAATATTCATGTTAACAGTTATTGTTAGTGCTGGAGGAAGTGAAACGTGGAAGTGCGTGCGGTGTTCCCGTCCGGTTCGGTGCCAAAGTAGAAAAAGACATTGCCGAGTATAGCATTAGCATTGCTGATATTCCGAAGACGGCGCAGATATGACCCACGACCTCCGCACATTTATTTTATCTTCTCTCGGTCAGCCTTTCGGCTTTTTTCACGTTTCGCTCGTACGCGTGTTCCGCGTTGTTTAAAGCGGTTACTAACGGCAATCCAAGTTATGGAACGCGAAATGAATGGTTGACAATGAAAGCAGTCGCATGCACGGACAAGATAACTCGAGTACAGCGTACACGGTGGAATTTTGATGTAATATTTCAATCAATAGTGTGCGTTGTACAATTTTTGAGCCACGTTATAGTTGACATTTCCTTGGAACACTTTCAATATTTTATCAGACGCTAAAACTGATAACTTGATTCTTCGTATTCGAATACTTTTTAGAGTATGTAGCGATAAAAACTGTAACTTATTGCTTAATTTCATTTTCCTTTCCTATAAATTAGTTTACATAGATTCTGCAGATGTTTCTGTGAATGCTTATGGGAAATACTTTATGAAATTAATTTCTTCATTGCGCTTGTAGTTCGTGAGCGAGAAATTACTTGTGATTCTTCTTAAGATTGCACTAGATAAGATAAGATAACGTTTATACTTTTCCTACTATTCAAAGATATTTCTTTCTTCATTTGAACGCCCCTCGAAGAAAACCATCTCGAATGAATTGGAGTAGATGCTCTAAAACTTAAGTACAGTTTCAATGGACACAAATAAACTTGTATTAGAAATCAGTTTTAATATTAAAAGGTAGAATAAATTTTAGACATTTGAGTTTCCTATCTTGTATAACTAAAATAAATGAAAGGTTGCCTAGTTGATTAAAAGTAATCGTACGATGATCTTACAATTAAGATGTCAGTAGAAGAATAACGAGCTTGATTTGAGAATGTTGTTTCAAGATTCTAAACTTTAGATTCCTATGGAAATCGTGCTGACCTACATTCCGTTATAATAGTTTGATTCACTTGTTTTTCCTTACGATCGACTATAATCCAAAGCATTAGAAGCAATCAATGAGTCTGAGATCCTTGAGAGTAATCTTAATGAATATGAATTAGATGGCTTATAATATTAATGATCTATCTAGTTTGATAATTCTTAACAGAATTTTTTTAATTCACTCCTTCGAGCTCCTGAGTGTTGTCTTCATATTTATGAAATTCTGAATAGTATATATGAACTCGGAATATTTTACCTTTGAGTATATTAAATTCATCTTCGAAGATGAGAAAAACATTTTCTGGGATTTGTGTACACGTTGTTTTTAGAAGTATGCTTCGAAAATAAAAATTGAGGACTCGTTCTCGTTGGGTGACACGTGGTTCGTGCATTCGAGTCTTTAGTTTCGCAATGAAATGTATGTCAGTAACGAGATATCGTTCTTAATTGCTTCCATTGGCTGTCAATAAAGACTATTTTAGGAGCATTGACCATGTGATTCTCATGTATCGAACGAAATGATAGCTAGCCGATCAACTGCAAAATGTCATTAAACGTACATAATTTTAACATAGCATTAATGCTTTCATTAATTACAGAGAACCAGTTTGGGACGTAATAACGGGATTATTCTTTTTGTTTTCACATGTATTGTGAATAATTCGTCAACAATAATCGTGGAACTGTAATATCTAATAACATTATGCGTGTATGTGTGAAGAAATTTAATTACAAATTTATTTTAATATCAACATTCGTACTTCTGAATCGCGCTTGCGTGCTTCCTGCTTAGTTAATCGCGAAAGATAGCTCGCAATAAACGTTGAACTTGGATATAGAAATTATTGCAATATTCCGTTACATATTTTGTATTTATCTACAACTAACAGGTTTCACGTTTCTAATTTTTCATCCTATTCACTTATATTTTATGTAACTCGATTTTGTGGCATGCAAATTATATGAATTAGACATCTCATTAGAATACATAACGTCACTATTGGACAAAAAATGCTACAAAAATACATACACTTTTTATTGTAGAAGTATTCTTACAAACAGATATGTTATATCGAGCAATGTCTGAGTACTGTCACTCAAGTAACGTAATTTCTAATTAAATCATTGCAACAGTAATTTGTCGTGTAGGTTTAACTTGCTCAAGCTATTGATTTTCACACGTATTAATTTTCCCGGGACCGTTTTCTCACCTTCGTAAAACGTTTCACTGATCACTGATACGATCTGCTAATCAATGGTAATACTTCGTGCTCTAAGGATCACATGTAAGTTCATTACTTTCACTTATTTACAAGCACTATTAAGCAAGCTCTGTTTTCCATTAACATTACCTATTCTATCGTTTCCTGGTGTATAAAACGTTACATAGCAATAAAAGTTTCGACCGACAATGCCTGCAGCTATTTATAATTAATCGATTTTCTTATTGAATTTATGCAAGAATTTAGCTATCAATAATTACAAATCTTCGATCGTTACATTATCGATGTATCGCGTTACATAAATCTGCTACCTACGTATTACTGAAAACTCGTTACCGGTTGCTTTTTTTTTCTCCTCTCATCCAATAACGTCCGTGCGATTAAAAAGTATGCTTGGATAATTATCGTCTGACGTCATTCAGTGAAAAAGCGTCACGAGCTCTTTCCTCGCCGTTTCGAGATTTTACCAACGGTCTGATTAATCGAAAGCGGCGACTCATGAATAGGAAGGCTCGTTAGGGAGACCGAGAATATCGGTCTCGTTGCTCGCGATTATTTCGAGTTGATTGACCCGTCCTGACGTATGGTCCAAGCCTGATTTCTGGTGCGTTACGGTTTGCTAATCGTTTCGCACGACCGGCTGCCATCGATACCGCCGATACCTGTGTGGTTAAGATACTCTCCCTGTGTGGCCTGCATCTCCCTCTGTTTCTATCTTTCCTTCTCTTTTTCCACCGGCTTACCCGAGCCTGCATTCTCGCATGCCGCTTTCCTTTTTCCTCGGTTCCGCTTCTGCTCTTTCTAAACTTTTTTCCCCCCTCCGCCTATTCCTTTTCATTCTTTTAACTCGTCGTAGTCGTCGCGCTTCACGCTGTTAAGGTCCCGGCAGCGTGCTGTCTTCGAGCTTCCGCGAAACACCTTTGAATTCCTTTAACCCTTTCGCATTTCAATACGCAACAGACACGGACTATCGAACAGGCAAATGCCGATCGCCTATCCGTTCCTCGGAGCGTTGACTATTTTACAACGATTTCTTCAGGCGTACATTAAATATTTTAATTCATCGGTGCGAAACGCTTTCTGCGAAAAATACTTTTCCTCCACAGAATTTATCATCCCGGGAATCCCACCAAGCCTTCACTGACACATTGTTGTTCAAATATCTATAATGATGAAACTCCGCGTCAAAGTTCAAAGTACGTACGTGCGTGTGTTCTACACGGCGGATTAGCATGTTCCGGAGATTCTTCACCAACGAGATCATCGCTTATCGATACCCGGCCGGCCTGCTATCAATCGGGAAAGAGCAGCGGCGAAGTGTCAGTAGTCGATTATTATTGTTTCCTTCGATTTCGTGGAAATCCGTGGGGAGCGGAGACTTCGCAGACACTTTCGTCTTCCTCGTATCGAGAGGTGCACGACCTCCTAAAACGGCTTGTGGTATTACCGCGTCTCGGTTAGAAGCACGTGGTGAACTGGACCACGAGGCCGCGAAGATACCGTTAACCGCGTAACCGGCAAAAAGTCGAGGCATGACCAAAGCGGGTGTGTATGCCTGTTGCCATGTTCCTTACTTCCAATTTCCTGGTTAGCTACGTACGAGTCATTGTCACTTGTTTCGCCTCTGGATCTTACAGCTGGAATGTATTATATCGCGTTTTCGATACTCCAAGAAACAACAAGTTACAGTTAGGAAATTCTAGTATCTTAAAAATAAATTGAAGTCTACATCAAAGTCTTTTAGTTAATAAAAAGTTTTAATAAAAAATTATGAAATAAATTTAATTCCTTGGAAAATTTAATATTTAATACTAATAAACGTTGGTGTCAAATTATATTTATAAAGCTATATATTTTTAA
>NW_017176634.1:382906-403616 GCF_001652005.2 Ceratina calcarata | reverse complement strand
GCTTTTAACTTTATGACAGCTGTTTTTTCATTTCGCCAAAGTCATTTACGAAAATAACGAATTCAGAATATTTCGGTTTTGGGTTTAGGCTCATATTTGACATGAGTAATCGGTGAATTAATGATTTCTTTGGCTCTGAATCCTTCGTTCTTTTAATATAATAAAAACGTACGTAGACGGTCATTTATAACACTTCTTTAACTCATCTCAATCTTCGTTAGTGTATAAAAGAATTGACGTGATTCTCGAAGTTCTATAGACATACGTAATGACGTCAATTTAAATTTCTTTTTTGCGTACGATCAATAGATATTGAGATATGGCGACGAAATTTTTTTACTTATGTTAAACTTATTTCATTAGAATGATCTTCATCATTAGAAAAAAATGTATATTTATGTAATACAGTATTGATAAAAAGTTCTAAGACATAGATTAAAAAAATAATTGAGCAACTTACTCGCCTATTTATATAGTGAAACGTACATAAATTTCAATAAAATGCGATTTATACAGGTCGTTAATGAATTCCGTGTGTCTTGTTTCACAATAAATGACGGCTTTGGATAAAAGTCGACCGAAATGGGTTGCATATGCATTAAAAAAGGAAAGTAATACTTTTACCTGCATAATGAGAAATTACGACACCGCGTATCAGCAGCTGTAAGTGTGGCGTATGGTTGCTCGCCGCGTACGGTTGCAAACGTAATGACATTGCCCTTTGAACTCAAAACGAGAAAACAGTTAGCCTTTTAAAACGTGCGCCGTGGAACAGTAAAGATTGAGAAATACAAAAGAATGTCAAGAAAGCGAGTAAGCAGTAAGAGTTGCTAACTTGCTTGATAACCGTCGCACATAGTTGTCGCGCAGTGACTCGCACCAGCTGTACGTGTGTACGGTAGCTCATTTGCATTCATGCATTTTCTATAAGCGAGTGCAAACTTTTTTCATCTAATTGTTGATTTCGAAGATTGCGTGCGATGACTCGAGCAAAATGTAATTTGCTGCATGTGAATATGTATTATATCGCCTGATGCAAGATAGTTCTGCATTGCAAAGTTACATGATATTTATTCTCGTAGAGATGTAATAACGGAAATCTTACAAGATTTCTTTAAATACTCTTTTTACGACTTCAGCAATTGTAATTCATGAGCATGTTTTCTTTGTATTATTATGACTTCTGACTGTTTTTAAATATGCTGGTTTACGTGCAAACGTAATTCACAACGATTTGGCACTTTAATTACACACCTGAATATAAAACTAATCAATTTTATTGTTGTGCTAATGTAAACGTCAATTGAAATTCTATTTCTTATTCTATTGCAGATGCTTTCGAAATTGCGGTGTTGCTGAGGCTACGTCTGATCAGATAAATCGTAAGTAATGAAAAGTGATAGCAATATAAAATGAGAAATAAGTTATACGAGAAAGTAGTAGTGAACACTATTGAGAGTTTGTAGTACAATTAGAAATGCTTCTCTTTTCTCCTTAAAGCTAATAAAATAGCATTTATTCGAAATTAATTGAAACACGAACGCTTTCGAATCTATAAATAGTCGTATCAGCAGGTGTTTGGTTTTCGCGTTGATACGAGATAGAAGCGTGAATTATGCATTAGAATCTCACCGATTTACTGGCCATGACCTACCTCCACCCACGCGGCCAAACCAAACACCTCGTGACTGCTTTGCGCAGTACGTAGCTACTTAAGTTCTATTAACCGTTGCGTCTGTTGCAAATTAGGCGTAGAAGTTGTCAGTGCTCCGCGCACTGTATGCGTGTACACGTACACAGTGTATCACACGTATTACTTGGACTTTAGATCGATAAAATTGCCCGATCGAATCCGAGCACGTTTGTAATTCATTTTAACTTATAATGTCTACCTTGAGAATGCTTCATTTATGATTCAATTAACATTCGTTGAATCTAATTGTAAACTGTTCTGCTTTTTCGTCGTTCTATTTAATATAAGAAATCGTGTAATTGTTTAACATGCGTGTAATAGCGACAAGTCGAGTGGCAGTTTGATGTTACACGTCTGGGAAAGTTCACTACTAAGGATAATAGAGAACTTCTCTCATTTTCCCTCAGTTACTAGTAATGATGTCAATTATTTGAATTGACGGAATTATAATCTCGTGAACAAAAGAAATGTTTGAAGCGTACAATGATATAATGCGTGAAATGATAGGCAATAGAGAAAGAGAGAAGGAGACTCAATGATAGTGAGTTCTCGTGAAATCTTTGTACAGTGAGCATCGACATTTATTCATTCTAGTCGAAGACTCGGTTGCCTGTGTGAATATGGAAATTACCAATTACGTCACACGCGTAATGTAGACGACGCGTATCATATGCAAAATAATGCAAATAGCGTGCCGAAAGTGATTGGCTCCTCTATGTATAGAACGGGATGTTACGCCGGTTTACCGGTTCAATGTGGCATTAACAGATTCAAAAACCTAGTCATGGTCTTCCCACGTTCGCGTACATGTCCGCTCGACCCTCAGCTTTTCCAAGAATAGTTTTGTTCATTTTCAAACATTCGAACATTTTATTTAACTCTTGATCAAACAAATAACCTGGCATCGAACAGGTCTATTAATTTACGTTTTAATCCGCGGTGAAAAATTTCCAGCGAAAAACATCTGTTTATTGTAACACCATACTGAATTATTTGGTCTTTCAATAGCTATGCAAATGTTTCATTAATTACATCATTGTTTAACAAATTTAATTTTACAATTATTTTCTGATGAATTTTAACGTACTGTACAAAATAAACGGTATCGTATCATAAATTTCTCACTAAACTTTGTTGGATCAATGATATTGATGGAACACTTGAAATGATTACAGAGATAATCACTTGTACAGCAATGATTCACGATCTTCACTGTTACGTAATCAATAAGATTTCGAAATTGAAAATCATTATTGGCAGAGGACTTCAGAACGCGATTTGTAAAAATTCAACTAACGTAATGTGATTCACCAGTTTCAAAGAAAATTGCATTTATGAGTACATGAAAGTTAGCTTTGAAAAACATTGAAAACCAATACGAGATACCATGTAACTAACAGGAAATTATTTTTTTCTCGGCAGGTGAATCAGATTGAAAAATGCAAAGAACGCTGCCGCCACTGTTCTTACTCCTCCTGATTAATTCAGGATGGGTCAGCGGGCTCTGCAACTTGGAGAACAGCACTACGGTTTATTGCCGCGACCTCGAAGACGTCAAATACATCGAAACTTACGACCTCGAAGTGCTGAAGTCGCACATCGGGGAACCCATCCTCCATCCTGGTCTCTTCATCAATTTGACCACGCTTCGTCACTTGGACCTTTCGGGAGGTACCGTTGAAAAGATAGAACCAGGAAGCTTCAAGAAATTGTCCAATCTGAGGAGCTTAAATCTCGCTGAAAACCGTATCGTGCACCTAGAGTTAGGCTCCGTGGACGGTTTGAATCGTCTGCATAGCCTGAATCTCCGCAAGAACAATTTACAACAGTTGCCGCCAGCTGTGGCTCGTCTAAAAATCTTGAAACACTTGAACGTCGAAGATAATCCGTTACAATGTAATTGTGCGACGCTTAGGGTGAGGGATTTGATCTTGAAACGAGGCGTGAAGATCTCGAAGAAGATCATGTGCGCGGGTCCGACGAACGCGAAGGGGACGTCGATATTTAAATTAGACACAGCGACCATTTGCCAGTTCGAAGAGCAGGACCGTGAGATGCAGAACGATCAGGCATCCTCGAATGAGGACTTTGGATCCGGTGACGAGAAAGGAGAAGAAAGCAAAGAGGATGTAGATGTACCAGATATCCGTGAAACGTCGAAGGATGTGGAGATCGAAACACCATTCCCGCAAGTCGAAGTATCTACTGTTGCATCTGAACTACCTGAATCTAACAGTGCCATGCAAAAAATGGTACTTTCGACCGAATCGATGGATTCTACCAAAAAGGCGAGCGACGAAGAAATTTTCTTTGATTCCGAGGAAAAGAAAACATCGACGTCTACGGCTAGTGCAATCAAGCAAAAAGAGTTCAAAGATGCTCTGTTCTCTCCTGTGGACGGTTCCGGTGACGAAGAAGAGGGATCTGGCGAAGGTTCGGGTACCATTTTCGGCGATTGGAAAAAGACTGGTGATGTAGAACCATCCGAAGGGACGACGGAAGATGATGACTCGGGTACTGGATTGTTGGATATGTTCCTCAACGTGTTTTGGACCACGACGGAGCCCCCGAAAAAGCAAGGCGATCCCGATTTAGAAGAAGAGCAATTCATCGACATGACTTCGACTACACAAACCGAGGAAGCTGTGCCTAAAAAGGTTGATGGTTTAACCGAGAGCTCTGGTAAGGGCAGCACGGTGAGCTCTGCTAATAACGTTGAGATAGTCAATAGTGAAGTAGACGACTTGACGACATTGGGCAAAGTAAAAGTCGACGAAGGCGAAGTGTCTCCGTCCTCTGACAAGCAATCGAAGAAAGGTATGGGTTCGTACGTAGTTCTCGTCGTCTTATTGGCGATCCTGGCGACGCTCATAGGTTTTGCAGCTTACAAGGGTGACTTCTGCAAGAAAAAGAGGAAGCGCGGTGACATCGAGAACGCAACCGAGTTGAAGGACATGCAGAAGTCGCTGCTGGAGTCTGGAAATTCGACGCAGCCGAAGATAGCTTCTAATGGTAACGTGGAGAACGTTCCCCTAGTCGGAGACGCGCCGAATTGCGAGGAGACCAAAGTTGCCAATAATTACCAAGTTACGGCAGACATTCCAAGATCCGCGAATGGTATCTCAGACTCAGCGGGGCCGGTGAAACCGCCGCGAGCGGTCACTCCGCAGAGCGATGAAAAAACTCAGGACAGGAACTCTCTGAAAGACGACTCATTTTCCGGGAGGACGAGCTCCGCGGATCAAGTAGATAGTCCGGTGGTCACTCGACGGACCGACGTCAATGAACCACCGTTGAGTCCCGGTGCTCAGAGAGTGAAGATCACTCTGCAAGAGAATCCTGACAGCGTGCCAAAAACGCCTATACTCATCACAAAAACGATGGCTAATGAGAATCTATACTCGTGGTCCCGAGAGCCTACGACCGTTTCGCGCAGGTTGGAAGGTGGTGAGGATCGCAGTGAACTCCCTCCACACGGTTCAGTATACCCGGTAAAGCATTGAGATGCGCAGAACGATAAAAAACTGAACTGTGCCCGGTCCTAGACTCTCGGAACCGCAAGTATAGTCAAGCAATGAGGGGGATAACTTCGAAAAGAGAGTCGATTGGAAAAAAATATTTAAACTTACGGGAAGATGGAGCAAGTGAAGAGAGAAATGTTTGCTCCGGATTATGGGATCCATAATGCCGCCAGTGTTCCTAAGTCCCACGAAGTGGATGGTGGATGGATTTTTACGGTACAGTGAGGTCAGGACAAGTTTTACTGTTCCCGAGTTTGCGTTCCTCGTTGACTGTGAAACAAGAATTTAGTGAAGGTCCATCCTCACGAGAGTGTTGTTCGAGGACGATTCGTTATAGAATTAACGATTATGTGAAGCGATTGTTTGTACATATTTGCAAATAATAGACGTGTACGTTAAACTGTCGTTGTATTGGGTATAATGTACGTGAACATATTTGATACATTTTATATACATACGTGTATACGCAATATTAGCACACTAGTCAGTTCTCTTAAGCATCTTCCTTCTCGCGTGAACTTCAATGAAATTTGATAATCATAAGTTCCATTGTAATCCTTTGAACCGCGTCATTATCATTTAACCACTGTTATGAGAGTTTTCATACTGTTACATTTGGATTTTACTCTAATGCAATAAATTGTTCTTAAGACGTACTATAATGTGCTGATAGCGAACGATTCATTTCGTGATACCAAGCGTTCTTCTGTAGAAAATAGAATTGTATTCTCTTTCATTAGCGGAACTTAACACTTAACGAGTAAAAAGTTAATTTGTAAATTACGTCGCACATGTATTTATAAAAATCATTCCAGATTAATCGCATCTTCTCTTCTAATGATTATTATCGAATGGATGATGATAAGCAAAACGCTATACAGTAGGACGCTATGAAATGAACGTAATTTTAAACTTATCTTAAAATCTTTAGGTAATAAGCGATGAATTCGAAATAGAACTAAAATAATATTTTAATCATAAAATGCCAAATATTTTTAATATCCGAATTCGTGTGAAATTGTCTGCATTTGCGAAATTAGAAACAATGGCAACTATCTTTAATCAGGAGCATTTATGAATCACTGAGTAATTAATAACTTGAATGAAGTTGTTAAATTTTTGTAAAATAAATGGAGACAAATTGAACATCTTTTTCTGTCAATTCTTTCCAATTTACATAGATTCGAACGTTTCCGTAACTTTTGCCTCATTCACTGCACAACAAATTTTCGCACGTTTTGTGAGCGAAACGCGTGAAGTATTTACCATTAAGATAAGACGAAGCCCTGTGTAAAAAGAGTTCTTCCAAAGAAAACACACGAGTCCTTATATTATCGCAGCACAAACTGGTTTCATGATGGTACATGAATGTGCGAAGACGATCCGCGTTCGTACAAGCGTTCAAGTTTAATTTGCAACAAAGAGAATCACCTCATTGATACTGTGATTAGCACTGGAACGCTAGAAAGAGATAATTTATTATCCACCGTGATATCATCGACGTGTCACCGTTATTTACGCCATTTTACTTTGTTCCCTAGATAAGTTTCTCCCTTATTCATCATGTATGTTTAACATTTATGAAGTATACATACATACATCGTTAAAAAATAGATATGAATTGTACGATAGCGAATAAATAGTTATAAACAATCATATCGATATATTTTTCAAACGTTTATAATTTTAACAATGGATGCGAAATAAAATGATAACATTTATAAAAGGTACGATGTTTATTTATATAAAATGTCATATGTAAGAAATGGGAAGTAGCAATGCAATCAGAGGAGAATGAAGTTTTTCTTGTATCAGTCAAGTCAGTTCGTAATTTTTTTTCATTAGGGGAAAAGGCACAAAAATCTAATAGCTCTACAAAGCAGAAGGGCATTGAAATTACTGATAAGAAGGTTCATTACACTTGTATGCAAAGTTTGTTTAACGTTATCGGAGATTTACAGTTTTGTGAACGTGCATTAGAATTTTCTCCGCTTCATATGCCGCGATAAGTGGTACATTGATCCACTCTAATTATTACCTACAATGTCAAGTTGACTGTAAGTACTTCCAAGATTACATGAAATAACCGTAATCTTGTACCCCTGGTTTCGCCTTATTATGTCACAATATTTCATTTGGTAGCTCTTATAACATATAAGAAAAATGTAATAACAGGCTCGCATCATTAAATAGATACATATTTACTTACTTAAATGATTTTAGTCGTCCTTCTCAACAAACCTGTAAATTTCTGGATGAATAATCGTAACTATTATTTTTTATTAATAAATATTTTATTTACTGTCATCAATACAATTTCCATCATGTTTTAACACTTTCCTCTCTTCAAAAAGTAAAACCTGTAAATGTTACCGACATCTTGTCATGCTTTAAAAACCATCTGGTTCCACAACCTATTCCATTGAAATAAAAAAGCGAACATGTACTTCCACGTCTTTATTCGTTCCTTAAAATCTCGTGTAATTGATTCTGATTGTTTTAAAATACCAAATCGTAAAGTATCAAATTGCACTAACGTTTCGCTAAAAATTTGGTTCATAGTTTATTTTTTAAGAGTCCCGTTCTACCGTAGAATGTCTGTAACCGCTTCTGGGTTCTCTTTTCAGTTCTCTGATAACGATCGATCTGCTAGAACCGACTGGGTGAATATCTGAGTCCTCGTCGTCGCTTGAGTGGACGTCGTACATCGTGCGTCTTCTCTTTTGCTTCGCGTTCGGTGTTTGCGGTCTCGGTTGAGTTCTTCCACTTCCGGAATCTACTGAATCGCTCATCATGCTCTGCCTCCTGGCTCTACGCGCTACGTTCGCTCTCGAATTCCTCTGACTCTTAGGTGCCTCGGTTCCACTGTTATCAGCTGAGGTGTTTCTGACCCTTCTAAGCCTTTCGCGCCGCCTCTCCTCCCTCCTTAGCAAATCGTCTTCGCTTTGAAATCTTTTCTTCGGTCTTCTTGTTCTCCTGACATACTTCATTCTCAAATTGTCGGCCGAACCCATGCGCATAGAAGTTGTCTCCACCGATATGTCGTCCAAATTGTCCAGAGAACGTGCCAGTCTTGACATCTGCACTGCTTCCTCGTAAGTAGGTGGTTCCACCAACTCCAGAGGGTGAATTCTCGGTTCCGGTCGGCGTTCACGAGGTGGTGGTTGTTCTTGCTGTTCTTCTTCTTGTCTGGGATGGGTCCTATCGATTAATTAAATGAGTGATAAAGAAGTACAAATTGAAGAAGTATTTTTAAATTAATTATGAATAACGAAAAACTTGTTAATCTACTTAATTAATGTAATGATTTACGTTCATTTGAATGAATTTATTATTTAAAACGAAGTATTTTGAAATCGTGATTCTGTTTAAAGGTTCAAAACAGATACCTGGTTTACTCTTTGCAGATAATGTTACACTCTATTCTGGTATATGATATACGATTTTGCTTTTCGATAAAATATTTGATCGTGAACTTTATATTTCATGAGGAAGTATATTCATACCTTCTACGGCTTAATAATCCAAAGGTTTCCAATTGCTCTCTTTGTTCAATGGCTCTTCTTTTGATTCTCATCATATGTCTGAGCGATATGAAACTTCCGCAGAGGACAACCATCATAAGTAAACCGATCATCACGAATCCCCAAGTTCGGTCCCTATTAGAATACGAAGGCGCGTTCCATTGTTCGAAACAAGCAGTCTCCCAAGTATAACCAGATACGTTCTTCGGCCTTTGACATATTAAAGATTCCTTCAAAGTTTTTGCGGGCGTATGCGTCAAATAGATGAACATAAGATGCAATTCCTTGCAATTGCAAAGCCACGGATTATCGTCCAAATCTATTATATTCAAGATTGGATTGTTTTGAAACATTTCCGGGTCCAAAGCTCCTGTCAATCGATTTCCTACAAATTTTCAGGTTGAAATTTAAATATAATTTAATTTTGAAGGAGAATAAAACTTGTTCCTAAATGAATTATATTCATCGTAGAATTCAATTTTTCAATTTGGAATTGAAAGGGAAATCGAACCTGATAAATCAATTCTCATAAGCTGCGGTAACTGAAGAAACGTGTCGTTGCTCACTTCGACTATTCTGTTTCTTCGCAAATCCAAATTCCTCAATGTCAATGATTGCATACCGGATGGTAGTTGTCGTAATTGGTTGTCATTCAAATAAATTCCCATTATTTGAGGCAAGTTCGTTAAAAATTCTGCATTCATATGACTGATCAGATTGTACGATAAGTCCAACTTAATCACTGCTGCTCTAAGATTTGGGAAATCTTGCAATACGTTGTAAGATAGATTTAGAAGATTGAGTTCGACGTTTCCGCTGAACGCTAATGGATGAATTGTTTTTATATTGTTGGCCGACAGATCCAGTACTTGAAGTTTCTTTAAACCTTCGAAGGTACTCGCATTCAGTTTCTCGATCTCGTTCGCATGTAAATGGAGAAAACTGAGTCCTCGGTTTTTCGCAAAAATTCGATCGGGCAACATTTGAATTTGATTATTGGACAAATCTGCATAAGTCAATGATGGAAATCCGTGCAGACCAGGTCTGTCTAAATTACATCTTAACGCGTAGAGCTTCTTCAGCTTTAAGTGCGTCAATGTTGAGTTTCTGGAAAACAGAATATGTAAATGAATAATAGAGTTTAAAACATGTCTCAATTATCGTACTATAAGGTCTAATTATTTCTATAATAATTTTATACACAAAAATGTTCACAGTTAGAATTTTACTTGCTTGCCTCGTACTGTAGATTAATTTGGGATTGTTCGACAGTCGAAGCTCTTCAAGCTCTGGAAATCCTTGGAAGGTAAAAGGACTCAAATAATTTAAAAGACAGTCAGACATATCGAGCCATTGTAGTTTCGGGCCCCACGTGTCTTGAACATATTTCAATGGATTCCCCACTAAACTAAGCATAGTCAGATTCGGTAAACCGTCCAAGGATGTATTACTCAGCTGTCTTATTACTATTAAATTAAGTAGATTGTCAATTATTTCTGACAATTAACGTTTCGTTCGAAATGTAAAAAAATTATCCAAATAAAATGTTATACCGCAATAACTAGCATCCAAGATTTCAAGATTAGCGCTGATTAACCCCTCCAAAGTGGATAATGAATTTTTTGATAAATTAAGGACCGATAAGGACGGTAATTGCGCCAAGGACCTAATATGACTCGTTTCCAATATATTGTTGCCACTCAGGTCCAACCTTTGTAAACTTTTTAGTGATCTTATATTATCTGGCAGTGAACTTAGCTTATTCCTTGCTAAATTCAGGTACTCTAATTCTATCAGTCGGTTAACGTCGTCGATGATACTCGTTAATAAATTGTCCGATAAATTTAATTGCTCCACCTAAAACATGAATCAGAGATGAGTAATTTCCTTAACATTCCTAAAATAAGTACATTCCTCATAAAATTTATAATGTCCAATAAAAGTTAAAAACTCATTGTTAAATATAAATGAGTTCTCCAATTTAGTCTATATTTGTAATATGCAGGCTTGTTTTTCAATGGTATACTGCACTTCTTGATCGTATTATTCATTTACATACTCGTAACAATAAGTTAAAGCTCACAATTTTCCGGAAAGCTATGAATTATTATTATAGTTTACTATTATCTATTTATACTGAGCGCCACAACAAACTGATTTCATTAAAGAGAAAAATGTTCAATTAAAAGTTATCCAAGCATGTACAGTGACATATAGATTTCAAAAGATATCTCTTAAGTTCTTTTTCCCTCGTTCACGTGCATTTCTCAATGACTCATTTTTAACTGTGATTAAAGCGATAAAGTGTAAGAAGCGTTTGGTACAAGGCGTTTACATTTTCGCACGGGATCATGCAAAATCGTAAAAGATCGTGACATTGTGACATTATAAACTCCTCGTTCTTGTACGTACTGTCCTGAAAGGGAACAGGTTCGCTCACCAAATCGCTTATATTTTGGGGGAACACTTCCAAGCCTTGCTTTGAGCACATGACAGTTCTTGGCGTTCGGTTGAGGTGGCACAGGCACCTTGCAGGACAAGTGCTTTGACACTGCGCGATCGAGAAAATGCCGAAGCACGCGGCCAGCAAACAGAGTAAACCACGAGGCGTTATTATCCGGTCCTTCATGTTCTTTGCTATCGTATACGCGATCGCGTGAACTTCCGTGAAAATCACATTTTCACCGACACAGAAAATCAATGCTCCATTCGACGCAATTATCGCGAGCTCCACGTCGGTTATTTGCGACTATTCATACTTAAAGTTAATTCCCTTGTACTCTGTTTCTTTTAGTTTTAAGGCGTGAATCGGTGAACGGGCCCAACACTGCTCGGAACCGTCCTGAAAACTACTGAGTACTTATCTTTGATAAGTAACGCGGGATATACCGCACGATATCTCCGTGAGATAACTCGTGCGCACGACGAGGTGTCGAGACCATTATTCCCAGTGATAGTAGGAACAAATTGAATATATATACGTATCGACGAATGCACCTGTAAAACGAAATAAAATGTAGTCTATCGTTCTATATGAATTTCAAGTGACACGCATTAAACTGAATTCTCGTACGCGTTAATATTTGCACTTTGATAGCTGTCGAATATTCTATGCAACCGTGCAGTGCCGTACAGGTGTCGTAACTTGATCATAAAAAATTATCGTTCTTCTGAAATGTACAATTTTATAGAAAAAATTATATAAAAACGTTATTAAATAAAATATAATTTAAGAAATGGTCCATTGGAGTTTACAATGAAGAAAGAATATTCTTCGGGAAGAACCTCTACGAATTGAAATTTGAATGGTCAGTCCGGTGGAAAATATAAGACATTAGATAAGTACCTCAAGTATCCGGAAAGCCGATATTGAGCCGACCGTCTCCACGAGTATAAGTCTCTCTCGGCTGACCCATGCGGATATTTTCCCCTTACCAGCGACCCGAGTACACTGTCGCTGTATTACGACCTTCTTTTTTTTATCGTTTCCTCAATCCAACCAGGGCGGTGTCTAAGGTCTTCCTCTTCGAGATGGGACAACCATACAGCCTGGGAATTATCCAGAAACCATGTCTACAAACAGCAAACGTGCGATGAACCGGACGTGACATGACGAAACGTTACGGGGCAAGGAAATTCAACAATCTTTTATCTTTTACATTCCATCTTGCTATTGTTGCCTTTAATTGTAGGAAACAGTGAAAAAGTTATATGTAATCCAATGACCGTTTCTTAGAATTATTGGAATCCCGTTCAATCCCTCTGTATATCTATGAATAGTACACTATTTCAATGGGTACAATTGTCACAAAAGATTGTAGATAAATACTTTAGCATTTTGCAAACTGATCATTTTTAAAATACAGAGAATGAACCAAACGATAAGGAATTGTATGTTTATCTAGGGAGCGAAGAACATTGATAATGATTATATATTTATATAACCGGTTGGTATAGAAAAAAATTTATCCGCGCAGGATTGAATTCCTCTCTTTTTCACACGTCCGGTTGGTCCAATGAGGACGGTAGGTCACACCCTCGGGAGGGTGCGAGCGGTTTAGCTAGCGCCGGCGCTTAGCCGTCGGCTTATCCGGTAGGGACAAGCCCGCGTCTACCTGTTGATATTAAACCAACCCCTTCACAGAGATTTTGCAAATCCGGAGTTTGCACGTGCTCAACGTTTGGTCACGCCCTCCGTACGCGAAAATCATTGATTTAACATAAATTTTTCCATTTTCTGTTTCTTTATTTACCGGTCTTAGGGCTTTAATCTACCAGTCCTTAGGTAAAACACTTTTAATTAATTTTTGCTTAGATCTGTGTTATTGAGATGATGTTATAGCATTCGACGGGTAGTAGAAGTTAAATATCACGTTATCGAGGGAAGAGTGCTTTGCATCAGACGGTGGTTATTCAAAGGTTTCTGTGTGAGTTTGATTATCAAGTCTGTATCGATTTCCCATTGCTGATTTCAAGGCACAGTCCGTAGGTAACGTAGCGAACGGTTGTAATTAAAAGATCTGCGGTTTTTATGGCAAAGAAGTAAGACGGTTGTTGAGCAAATTGGAAAATTGATGTCGCAGCAATATTAAAGTGCAATTGACCTGAATAACGAGATACTGAAAATATCTTAACTACACTCGATTTGTCATAAACTTTTGACAATAAATGAAATAATTTTCTAATCTACAGATCGACGTTTAATCTTGTGTGTTCTTAAAAAACGACTGAAAAACGAGTCACTAAATATATCCAGCTCGGCTCCCTTCCTGAATCGCGGCTACCATTATCGCGGAGGCATTGGCCATTCAGAGAACAAAAATTCATCCCGCGAACTCGCTATTGAGGCCAGCTGTACTAAACAGCCGCTGGAGAAGATATAATGCCGGCACTATCTGCCGCCCGAGCAGACTCCCTGTCCTGTACGTCTACATACATACATACATACGTATGTACATACCTATACATTCTCTATATATTTTTAACGCCTTCATTTCCGGCCACGTTGAGACACCGGAAATAGCGGAACGATACCTCGCGGTGTTTCAGGTATTGATCAGTTCGAGAACAGGGTACCACCCACCCACGCTGGGGGTGGGGGGTGCACCCTCTGCAGACTGGAAGCTTCGACCTCTGCACCGACTCCCTCCACTTTACCCTCACTACGGGCTACCGGCGTCGCTCGTGACGCCCCCGGCCGCCTACACCGCCGCCAACCCCCTCTTCCATCGACCCCCGGATACAACCGCCAGCCACCCCCGTCGCCAACCCCCTGCGACCCAGCTACCGAGACATCGAAGACGAATCTTTAGATATCTCCGCCACGTCGTCTCCGCTCGGATCTTCGTTGGGTTACGCTCCAGTACGCTGGCTCGGAAATAAAACGCGGACGAAGTTGCATTAGTGCCGTTTGCACGGTCCCTTCCCCGTCCTCCCGACTGAAACGTTTCAGGATTCGCCGTAGCTATCCCGTGGACCGTTTAATTGGAAACTGCTACGCGAGACTGTTTGAAGATTAAACAGAAATTTCTCGGAATATTATTACGTCGGTTGTTTGTTAACTACAATAGCTGTATATCGGTTAATACTATATCAAACATCCTTTCGCAGTTTGATATTCGAATCAGCAGTGCCAAGTATTGCAAGTTACATTATAAATTGTTGTATTATATATAAAAAGTCATTTACACTGCACTAATTTCCGTAATTGAGATAAATCTAGGATCAGCTGGGTCATCCCTCAAATTTCGGTACCGGGAATTGAGAGTCAGACTCGGGGGTTAAACGCGGGAGTCGCGACATTCCGAAATGATTTTATTTTCCCCAAAACTCATCCCCGCTACCCGGCGGCCCTTAAGCTCGGTTATAAATAACAGCTTATCTTTTGTCGGCTTCAACGCCACCGCAATTCTGTACAAAGCCAAACTCCGTTACTCCTGGCCGACCCTACCTACCACCTTTTATGCCTTGTAAGGGGTCACGCGAAAGAAGACGTCTTTCGAAACGTGCGCTCGTAATTGCTATGACGTGTATCCGAATTAAATCCACCGGTTTGTCGTGGTCCTTCCGCATCGTCGAGCACGCACAGATTGGTCTACCGCTATAGTACACGGTATCTCATACGTATTTCGTTTCAAGGATTTCTATTATTGACCATGCGTTTGCAATCATTTGTGCACAATTGAATTTCATGATTTTATATTATAGAAAAGCTTAGCATGTATTTATTTCTGTATCATAATGCTCGGTTTATATGCCATTTCGTACAGAACGAGTATCCAGCTATTAAGTAGAATGTATCAGTCCTAGTCAGACTCGAGAGTGGATAACTTCTCCACACGGCTTTACTACTGTACGATTACAAGTTTTATTTCATTAAATGTATAATTACCAATATTGTTAATAATTTCTAGTAGCAAAATATTTGTTTTATTATTTAACAAATGCGAGTGGTTTCATGTTGAACTGTTTGTTGTTTCCACGTTTATATTAAAGGGATATTGAATAACGTTTCCATCCCGGGGTTAAGTAGGTAGATTTCTCGCTAATATTTGAATGGATGCCGGCTATTCGTGGTTCAGTGCGCCTTTAACAAGATCAGAGACATTGAGGTGCGGGACCCTCGTGAGGATGAGATGCAGCGCGGACGTACGCTGTAGGTGTGTGTACGAGTTGCACGTACAGGCCCGTGAAGTATACGTTCCGTGGCTCGTTGATACCTCGCACATCTGTCGGTGCTCCCAAACTCCGGAGAAAGAGAAGGAATCTCGTCAAACCGTTTCCGTAGTATTGTCTAATCGTCTATCGTCCGGGTCTATCCTTCGCGCTGTCGTTTCTCACTCGCTTCCCCGTCTCTCTTTCTTACGCCCGAGCTCCACGTCTCTCAGACGATGTAAATCCGTATTCGAACCGCGTGCGGAGCCTGTAACCTCCCGCCGGAAAACGGGATCGTCTCCGAGTGGGTGACGATTAAAGGTCGTAGGTGCGGAACAGGCGACGCGTTAAGGAGTGCGTAAATTAAGATTCGCGGGAAAACAGAATTTCACGCCGCTGTTCAGGGAAACTAATCACCTTACACGATGCGAACAGAACATTTCCGAAAACGTTCGTTGAAAAATATCAAATAATGGAATGAGATATTTTCATAATCAATTACGACAGTTAAATAACTCATCATTATATTATTATTTTAAAAAGCGTAATGTAGAAAATATTGATTTTTAAGACAAGGAACCTTTCTTTTTGCAAAACGATGTACAAGTATCCCTTGGGGATGAGCATATTTTACGGTGCTATCTAAGGACCGGTGTACATCCAAATATGCCTGAAGAGCCGAAAAGATTGCGTCGTCTGCGGCAGGCAACATGCCAATCTTGCTCGATGTTTTTTATTGCCGCGATAAGCGGCTGGTCCTGTCTGCTGCTCACACCACCCCACCGAACTAGGAAATATCCGACGAAACGTTACGAATGTAATCTTTACTTCTGTGCCGCTCCTTAATGGACGTTTTCACTCGTTCTAGCCACACAGCACGCACCACCAGCCGAGTATGAATCTCCACCAGATTTGACAGAGCGTATCTTCTTTATGGCGCGAAGGGAAAAATGATGAGATCGACTTCCGAAGTGTCTAGATATTCAGTATTAATAAAAAGTAGAAGAGTATTTAGGAACGTCAGTGGTCTACTTTCTCACCACGTCACTGCTGTAAACATATGAAATAATTGAATATCGTTTCTGAATTGTAATACTGAAAATTCATTTTATTCGAACATCAAATACGTTATTGTTTCTTATATCAGATATCGTCATTATTGTAATCTGATATTATGATAAAATCGGATGTTTTAAGGACCATTTTGATTGGTGCCAATAGATATTCGATATATCGTGTCTACGTTAGGTTTAAAGCCTGCCCATAATGAGCCAATCAGGACGTTCGGCGATTAAGTTCACAACGCGGGACTTAACTTGGAGAACCTCGACAGTTCTTCGAAACTTGGAAACTTTAATCCATCGCTGCCGATAGACCTTCTCTTAGAAGTCTTTAACTTTTTCCATAGATAACGTAAGCAACCTTGCCTGTCATTTAACAAAGACCGTATTAGAATTTATCATTTCGTATCAGTGACTATACTGATTTTTTATTTAGAGTCTAATCGTTCGTATAACTCCCAGTCAGTGCACCTACGCATCGTCAACCCGTTCAGCTGCGTTGCTGAAATGTACGTATTATAACATACTATCGCAGATAGATTCGAAACAATCTTAAAAACGATTTCGATAAGAGATTTTTATATAATAGGTACTGGATTATTTCTTAAAGTCTAAACAATATGCATTTTAATTTCATATTCTTCGAAATTTGAAATATTAAATCATTTTAAACAATAAGATATAATGTTATTTTGTCACAAAAATATTTAATAAAAAATCACAATGCTGATCAAAATATAGAAAAAATAATAAACGGTGAGACATAGTAACTGATCAGAGTATGTGAGACTCGTAGTAGGCGAAATACAGCCGATGATCCCATCGGGTTTGTCTCGACTGAAATATAAAGGATTAGGCGAATTTCGTAGGCGGCAGTTATTTTCAATTACCCTTGGACCCCCTTCGGCTGCAGCCCCGGTCCTGTTCGAGCGTAGACCAGCTCGCTCAAGGCCGTATAATGTATGCGAGATAAAGGCCGAAGAGGCGCCGTCGTAGACTAAGATATTACAGAGGAATGGTATAAGGTGTGGAAGGTGGTGGATGGGGGAGCCGGTTGCAGGGTGGCTGGATACGGTGGTGCGGGGTAAAGGGGTACCCATAACTTATCGCAGATTTAAGGCTCTTAGACTTAAGGGACTCTAATAATAATATAGCGCCATTCCGCCACCGTTATATGGAATTCTGCTCCATATACTGTATAGCGTAAGCAAGATATTCCGTATAATTTAAAAAGTATTGCCAGTGCATATGTTCGTAAGGAAATAAAACATAAAACTCCTTAATCGATATACCTGTATCATACTCCCATAGCTGTATATGATTCGAAGACTACAGTAGTAAGGAAATCGATGTAATTAATTGACTACTAGATTAACCGTAACCTTATGGGGTTCCCATCATTTGAAATTAGAATCATTTCTCTTGTAATAACACATTGCCCCCAACGTTATAATTAGATAACGTATAATCTTAGCTTATCTATACTTAAGGAAACTGTGTTTTAAATGGATATCAGAACAGATTTCATTCGAGGACTGATGAGGCACATCGCGAGAGATTTGAGTAACCTGCGGGTAGATAATGCGAAAGAAGCGAAGAAGAGAAAAGGCCAGCGTGGCTAGGGAGATTTAAGACGTCGTGGCGGCACAGTAAACAAAAGCCACGATAAATTTCATAAGTCGCCGAATTAATAAAAGATTACAGCGCGGTTACTGCGGGCAGCCGCAAGATAAGAAGACGCTCGGGCGCGAGCGCTCTCGACGAAACAGCCTTGAGACCGCAGCTAAATCATCGGATATCTTGCCCCCGCGATACATAAACCACCCTTCAGGCTTACACGTATACGTTCCGTACAACGTTCACCGCGTTCTATCTCCGCGAGAACAAGGATACCTCTTCTCCCGATGCGGTGCCTGGAAAAGAGAAGGGATGTCGCACGGTGATTCGAATTGCTCTACTAACAGTCCCCTCTAATGTTGCCGTTTACATACGCATCTTTTAAGCATAATGATTGAAGGAGCAATAGGGCTAAGAAATAATATGAAATTTGTAATAGTAATAAGACGTCGGTAATTTAAATAGATTTATTTAAAGATTGTACATCAGTAATGAAAATACGAATAAATATTACAGAAAATTCCAAGTTAGAAATGTAGAATAGCTAACGAAATGTGAATGAAAGATTTTTTCATTCGACTTAATTACTGTAAGGACACATAAGAGATTAGTGCTTTCATGTCACCATTGATTTGCGAGATATCTGTGTTTACTTATTATTACTAGATAAGACATGTTGCAGACCGACAGACAAATATCTGGGCCTGGTATTAATTGGCAAGCAGGACACTTTGATAGACAGTCCGGGGCGAGTGAAAGAGCGGAAGCTTCACTTTGATCTCGAGAACGCGGTCCATTTCGTACTCGGAAGCTCAATTAATTAAGCGATGTTCAAGGGGGCTGAACTTACATGTCCGAGAATTTCAAGACCGTGCTAAGTCATACGCTTTCATAAAGGCGATTAGCGCTTAGCTCTTGACCTATAAAAATTCTATTATTTTAATTAAAGAACGTGAGACAATTCATTCCTCGAACAATTAAACTTTTACTCGTAACAACAAGTTTGATCCTGTTGTTCTGCAAGCGTTTGCTTTAAAAATTTCCGGAATTTATAGCATTTCATTTTTTTAATGACTAAGAGTTTCGCTTTAATCACAATCAAACGTTCACCACCGATATGATTCTTGGTAAACGTCGAATTAAAGTGAGAATTAAGTCCACGGTATTAAGGCACGAAAACCAAAGGCGAGGAGAACGGTATAGGGAAGGAAGGAAGTACAGTAAGGAACTGAGAGCACATTGTGGCGTAAGGAGAAGAAGAAGAAGACGAAGAAGAAGAAAAGAGAAGATACAGAGACGGCCACCAGAGGCGGTGATCTATGGTGGGATTACCGGTGGCGGTATTTCTTCATAACCGTTTCTCCAGGTTGCTTCTCTTTTCTCTTCTTCGTCGTTCCAACCGGGTTCGACTCTCGCTGGTCCTCTCTCGGCTCGTCCTGCGATCTACCAACCACCGCCTTTCCTTCTTCGACTCTGCCTATATCTCCCTACGACGCTACCACCGTATACACCCCCGTGCTCTGTGCTCAGCTCGCGGGGGGTTGTATCTTAATAACATTCATGAGCTCAGATATACCCGCCAGATTTATTGCTCTGACACCCGCGGATTCAGCGAAGCCCCGGAACCAGCCACCACTACCCATTCCTTTTCTCTTCGCTTCCCGCAACCGTTTCGTTTCGCAAGGCCCCAGTCTTCTTTCCCGTTTCAAACGTCTCATTTCCTCGACTCCGATGTTCCAAATGTCTATTGGATTAAGCAGCTTTTTTTGAGATGGTATGGACGTGTTTCATTCTAATCAGATTCGTGTTGTGTTTAATGCTGACATCATATTTGCAGGAAGCTAGAAGCTATATTATAACAAAATTAATAGAGACTTTCAGAATGTAGATTATATTACTTTAATTTATAATCAGCTTGATTGCAAACACCGCCTGACAATTTTGTTATCATTATACGAAAATAAACCGGCGCGGCGTGGCTCCGGTTTTATCCGTTTATCAATTGAGTCTCTCTTATAGAACTACCCCTCTACTTGCCTCTCCATTTCTTGGCGGAGGACGTCGACGGGTTTGTGTTTCGATATTTATGACTCTGTATATTACACGTGAATTTCGAAGCTACCACTGCCGTTATAAGTATGTTAAACGTTCGATTCTCTTCTAAAGACAATTGTCGAGTAATTATAAGGTGACTGCATTTATAATATCCATTAAGAGGTAAGGTATTATTTAAAATGCAGTTTTGACAAAAATAGTTCCATGCTCGGCTCATCACCCTGCCCGGGAGCCAAGGAGAGCGCTCCCACCCTCGAAACAGCGGTTTGGACATGTCTGGTGTAGGAGTAGTATAAGCTTCTCTCGTGCTGCGCAAGGCAATACAGATTTATGTAAGTGTTTAGCACGGGCTCTTTGCTTTATCACGAGTCGGCCAGCCAAGACATCGTCGGCGTACCCCAAACCACCGGCCTGACCGACCGAAAATTTTCAATTATTTTTTCCATCCTCCCTCCTGTCCCCTTCGCTCCGTCCCTTATGTCCCACGGGATTGGGCCACTTTTCACCATCGATTATCTCCGCCGTCTATCTACAGTGAATCAAATCCAAGAACCGATATTTATCCAATAATTTATTAATTTCGGC
>NW_017176634.1:378393-382493 GCF_001652005.2 Ceratina calcarata | reverse complement strand
TTCTTAGTAAGTTTTTAAAATAAATAGCATGTCGTTAGAATGATTAAATTTTCTATTAGATAATAAATTGGTAATATTTTGATCTCCCTGCGGGCTATTCGTGATTACATCTCGGTCATACGATCGCTTAACAGGAATACGTGTACGGGATCAAGAAGACATGGCCGTACGTCAAGATTCTGTTTGGCCAATCATGAAATGGCTAAAGCCATTGGTATCATATCAGCAACCCCTCTGTCGAATCTTCTAGCGGAACGGACATTAAGCCGTATGGAATTTTCGTTGATCCCCGTAAAATATGAACTAATCAGCATTCTTGAATGTATCAAAAATAAATTCGATCTCGTCAATTTTTTATATTTTTATCAAAGAGCAACATATATTGCAATATACAGCTACCATTTTTTATATTTATGCCTGTAGAATATAATTTTACTTAATCTCTTTTCTGTCGGCTTCCCATGCAAAAAGTATCTATTTCTATTATCAAGGGTATTTTATTTTACGTGCTGATATCCATATAAGCAAGCATAAAGAAAGGTATAAAAAGAGAAGCACATAATAACTCAGTGGGAGAGAGAGAGAGAGAGGGGTGAGGTAAGTGTAAGGAGTAGGATGTTGGTGTTCGGTCGATCTTAATACTGTCTTAAGCCCAACAGAGCGCAACATAAATTATGTATCGTCCGGGCGTAAGATGCCTCCAAGATCCCAGGAGCACCTGGTATTCCTACTTCGGCTCATGGCTTCTCCGAGACTTCCTCAGCCTTCCTTCTTTAGCCCTCCTTCTCTGTGGCAGTTTATACGTTCCGGTAGTACCTCCTCCTCGCGGGTCCCTAAATTTTCTCCAAGTCTATAAGGGTTAAGGAATTAACTGTGGTTGCTGGCCGGTTCCGGCCTGTGCTGCGAGCGAGCCTACACGGGGCTCGTTCTGATACGGCTGGTGCAGGGTGCCGCTCGCCTCCGCCGAGGAGCTTAATAGCCCGTGCGAGGGGCCAAACGAAATACTTGGAGGGATGAAGGAAGGGTAGGAGGATGCAGGGCCGAGCGAGATCTTCGCCGAAAGCCATTACAAGGATTTCTTTTATTTACGATCGCGAACAGCTCCTTTGGCTGGCCGAGCTAAGTGGTATGATCTTCTCTCCTCGTGACTCTACTTCTACGATAGATCTCGGCCAACGACCGACTAAGCGGACCACTTTCGTGGGCTTACTGTTTTCCGTCCGATCGTGTAATATTCGGCTGTAGATCAATTAAGAGGCGATGCTGGCTGGAACTCTGTTGCGTCCAATTTCTTCGGTTAAATGCTATAGTCTATGACGTTTATGTGCCTTTCTTAAGAACATCATTTCCGGTAATTTCTTCTCTTTTGTGATTAAAAAAAAATTCATATTATATATTATAACATACATTTACAAATTAATTAGAGATGTTGTGTAACTCATATGGAAAAATTCGTTTTTCACACTAATTTTCCTCACGCGTGGACAAGATATACATCGATTGCCGGCAAATTAACGGGATTAATTAACCGACCCTTGGATTTAAGCGAGCCGAGGATACAGACCACCATTCTCGGTGATCTTCCTTCCATGAGAGAGAGAGAGGGGTGAGGTAAGTGTAAGGAGTAGGATGTTGGTGTTCGGTCGATCTTAATACTGTCTTAAGCCCAACAGAGCGCAACATAAATTATGTATCGTCCGGGCGTAAGATGCCTCCAAGATCCCAGGAGCACCTGGTATTCCTACTTCGGCTCATGGCTTCTCCGAGACTTCCTCAGCCTTCCTTCTTTAGCCCTCCTTCTCTGTGGCAGTTTATACGTTCCGGTAGTACCTCCTCCTCGCGGGTCCCTAAATTTTCTCCAAGTCTATAAGGGTTAAGGAATTAACTGTGGTTGCTGGCCGGTTCCGGCCTGTGCTGCGAGCGAGCCTACACGGGGCTCGTTCTGATACGGCTGGTGCAGGGTGCCGCTCGCCTCCGCCGAGGAGCTTAATAGCCCGTGCGAGGGGCCAAACGAAATACTTGGAGGGATGAAGGAAGGGTAGGAGGATGCAGGGCCGAGCGAGATCTTCGCCGAAAGCCATTACAAGGATTTCTTTTATTTACGATCGCGAACAGCTCCTTTGGCTGGCCGAGCTAAGTGGTATGATCTTCTCTCCTCGTGACTCTACTTCTACGATAGATCTCGGCCAACGACCGACTAAGCGGACCACTTTCGTGGGCTTACTGTTTTCCGTCCGATCGTGTAATATTCGGCTGTAGATCAATTAAGAGGCGATGCTGGCTGGAACTCTGTTGCGTCCAATTTCTTCGGTTAAATGCTATAGTCTATGACGTTTATGTGCCTTTCTTAAGAACATCATTTCCGGTAATTTCTTCTGTTTTGTGATTAAAAAAAAATTCATATTATATATTATAACATACATTTACAAATTAATTAGAGATGTTGTGTAACTCATATGGAAAAATTCGTTTTTCACACTAATTTTCCTCACGCGTGGACAAGATATACATCGATTGCCGGCAAATTAACGGGATTAATTAACCGACCCTTGGATTTAAGCGAGCCGAGGATACAGACCACCATTCTCGGTGATCTTCCTTCCACGGTTCATTACTTTCAATCGCTGCTCTACAATCTCTTCCCTTCCTCTTCATCCTTACTGCTCGTAATTTTTACCATAGCCACTGATGAGGCTGGGGTGGGATTAAAGAATAAGAAAGAGGAGGTCAGGCTACGTTTATACGTCTTCATCCGACGACTTCGTCGGCCGTAGGAAAAGGACAAAGTTGAGGGATAACTGAGAGGGTGGGTAAGAGTCAAAGAGAATAGCTTGCGTCGCCCGACCTTACCATCCCTTAAGGATTATAAGGCCAATCCTGCGGCTAATTTGCGAACTCTCAAATTCTCCCTTTAGCGTTCTGTGACTTCGCTTTAACCGCTCTCTCATCTTACCTTTTAGCCGTTTCGACGGTGTTTTCTTTGTCTTTCCGCTCTTATGCGCAACCCTAAATGAAAACGAAAATGCTTACATTTAAAACAATTGCTTTACTTGTCACCATTTAATTATTTATATCGTCATTTATAGAATTCATTTCCGTATTTAATCTTTTTATCAATAAATTGTATACAATAATTTTAAAATGTATCAACCTCAGAAATTATTTGATATACTATACCAATACGTTACACATAAAATAAAAGTTATGTTCAACAGAGTGTTTAATGACTATTTTTATACGAATCATATTATATTCGTGTGTATAGGATTCGTAGCAGCAGTAGGACACTTTTACCGTTCGCGGTGATCGCATCCAACGATCTAGTCATCGTGGACAACATTATCTACGACGAAACGTCCGGCAGCTGCATGGAAACAGAATAGTTAGGCATATCCTAACCGCGGCTGATAGGAGAAACAGCGTTGGCTCTCCATTTTCTCTTTCTCCCGATCTCTCTGTCTTGTTCTCCGTTATTATTCAGGAACTTTGCTGACAGCTCTCCGGATAGGCAGATAAGAACGTCCTCTGAATGCCGAAGCGCGCACAATGCTCCTTTGGTATATACGATGTGTACCCACGTCGTTCGTGGTTACTTTTCTTGTTGTACAATCGCGGCCTGGGCCATAGTTTAGCGAGCCACGTGTACCACCCACATTTCGGAAAAAAAATACAATTCAGTTTTCTTTACTTAAAGAAGTTCTTCGACCTCCTCTGTCATTCATGCATTGATCGACGACGAGCAGAATTACATCGACAGTTTTTAAAATCCTTATTTTATAATTAAGGATATGAAGTTGAAGAAAAAGTGGGCAAGCTTTTTCACGAAGCTGACGTTTCTCATAACGATTTACTAGCGAGGGTGTGGTCTAAATTGTCCCTGTGCCGGCTGACAAATTAAGATCAGATAGAGAGATGATCCCCGAGGCTGCTGACTTTTAGATTTTCATAAGGCATCGACCCTGCCGTCCCATCGCGTTTCTTCTTTCCACACTCTTCCTCTTCAATTTCCTTAACCTTCTGATATAATATAATATTCCTAGCCTCGTTTCTAAATGCTTTCTATTGTCTTTAGAAGCATAAATCAGACTGCTCATATATAT
>NW_017176634.1:347640-377183 GCF_001652005.2 Ceratina calcarata | reverse complement strand
AAGCTCTTGTAACTTGGTTTTCTGTTTGAATCGTCGGACGTTATGTAAACCCGAATTTGCAGAAGCTCGTTTCTCCGAATCGTCTGCACCCTCTCGATGCTTCGATTTGAGAGGCGAATCTCGGTAACGATGACGAAAGGGATAACGGTTGGAGTTTGTGCCTGTCGGATAAGAAGAGGCTGCGCAGCGGCGAAGTCGAATTTCGATGTTTTGCGAATGAACGAGCGGATCGACCTAGGCGGATCTTTGCAAGACATTTTAATTGGACAAATCCTCCTATCCTCATTAAATCCGACCCGAGTTCGGTGCCGGTATGATCTCCCTGTCTGGCAACGACGTTCTATACTGGTGTATCTCATAGATGACGAAAACAGCCGCGTCTTTCAGCGTCTTCGTGTGGCATTGTCGACTCAAACGTAGTTGAAAGTCTCTGATATCCTCTGATCGAGTTCTGCTTCTCCCATCGCAACAAGTACGATTCTGATCCGATTCCTCTTTAATCATCTTGCTTTGCGTATCATTCTTTAGAAATATCGATTGTTCGTTATGTCTGGTGTTACGAATGCATTTCCTAGTTATGAATATGGTAATATAACATTATAGTTCTGAATAATTTTATTCTATTCAACTACATTGACAGGGTATGATAGTTTGTCTATCTGTGAAATATAACGACTTTTCTTTTTATGGAATAATAATTTAAAGAAGATTGGTCCAGAATGTATCATTTGAATCACGATTTTAGAAACAAAGTGTGATCATTGATACGACAGATGTGTCCTTCGTCATCTTTAGAGGAACGTTGATTATTGTAACGTTTGAGTTAGGGTTGACTTGGTAACAACACGTGGGTCTTATCTTAGGGTGAGATTCCAACTTGACAGACTGCGACTGTGCTCTGAGACTTGTAGACAGTATCACGCGTATTTCCACTATTCTGTGCATAGATATATCGCGCCTATTTATGGTTTCAATGCTTTACTCGATTTTGGGTGAAAACTGCATATCATAATTTGTGTAGAAAATATTGCATGCAATTGTCAAACTGGTATACATTATAGAAATGACAGGTCTTTTATTTAATAATATATGAGTAGAAATGGTCAAAGGTAGGGAAAGAAATCTGACATTAATGCATTATTCAGTTAATATCTTTTTATTAATCGTTCCTTTAAATTGTGGATAACAAATAGGAAAAAATACAACTAAGGGGCGAGTGTAAATATATTAAAAACGTACAAGAAGGATAATGACGATATCGCAAGTCGTGACGTATAGTTTTTATTCGACAGTATTCTCATATGTACACTTATTAAGGTCCATAATAATTATATTAATAATTACGCGATAATTACAACAAAAGTGCGACCATGGCGAGTATGTTCGCAAATTCAACGATATTAAAGAATAACAGGTTGCGATTAACGATGAATGTTTTTTTTTTTTTCTTTTCATTAATTATTTCTTCTCCTCTGTTCCTTCCTTCCGTTTTACGGTACATATAATTGCCATTTGACATCTTGGCTGTTTCCTACGTTACGTTACATGAAGGGTAAAAGCTAGTCTGCGTGATACGGATGCGGCTGCGGCGACTCGCCTTCGAACAGAGCCATCTTCAAACGCTTGCACTTGGCCCGGCGATTCTTAAACCAGAATTGGACATTTTTCGGTTCCAACCGCGGAAACTTCTGCCGGTACGGCATTCGGTTCAGCTCCTCCGTGTATTTCAAAATCAACTGCAAACCAAGCAAACAAGAACCTCTCAAAATAATTGATCAAATAAAAAGAAGCAGTGAAACAATAATTATGTTCTATTCTAAAATACTATCATTTAGTTGAGGCGTGTAATGAATTTACTATTATTATCTCGAAGTTCGAATATCTAACATTCACCATGAATACTAATTTTTATATAAAAATAATTGATTTGATAAATCTTTTGGTTGCGGAAGAATTTAGGAACGTTTAGAACAGTTAGGAACGTTAACACGTAGGATGGCAAATTCGCGTGTCGATAATTAAGCGGTGCCGTTTCAACTTACTGCGTGGCTGGGGTGAGTATTATTGGTGAACCAAGCCTCGAGTCGCGGTACTTCCGTTACGGGATCGATGAACGTCCGGTTCCTTTTCCTTCTCTCGTCCAGCATGCTGGTCGAACAACCGGCTGGTCCGCGTGGCGGCAGATAAGGTGACATGTACATTATCCCGTGGCCGAACATCGGACTGGGGACCAAAGAAAATCCGGGAGGCAGCGGACCAGTGGGTCTCGTCTCGTCGTCCTCCGAACCGGAGGACACCCTTGCGTCCTCTTGTTTTACTGAGGTCGGCGTCGACGGCGGAGGCTGTTGATCCTCGGGTCTGGTTGTCAATGACAGTGGTCCGACCGGCGGACTTCCCGGTGGACAAGGAGAAGGTGATGTCGACTGTAATTTGATACGTAATATTTGAATGGAATATCTCCAAATAACTATGATTCTTTATCGCAATGAATTTGGAATATTTCGTTCGATCAATTCTTCATAAAAATCAGGTCAAATCAGGTGAGGTTGAGAAAATATTTAACCCTTGAAGACGACAACAATCGTTTAATGAAACGTACGAGCACGTTGACTTATTTTTATGAATATTTGTTTAACGATTGAATTTCGTATCACGATTCAGTAGACACTTGAATTACACATTTAATGCGTACATAAATTCCGAGAATAATCAGTCTTTGTCAAATCTTGATCCGAACAGCAAACACCTAATTTTTCCCTGTTTCTACGAATTTCGAAAAATTGTCTAAAACGATTAAATAAATAAATCGGTCCCGTTATCTGTTATCTGCGTTACGAAACCGAATTCGAGTTTCTAACTATGTTCACGCGTGCGCGTGCACACACCTGATTCCTGGAATCCTCCTCCTCGTCTGTGCAATCTTCACTGACAATACTGGCGCCCCTCGGACTGAGCCCAGGAGGGCTGTGACCATTGACGCCCCTGTTATCAGCCCTCTTCTGAGCGGCTCTTGCGTTCTTGAACCAGTAGACGACGTTATTTACGTCCAAGGGCTTCCTGCCGCGGCGAGACTCTAGGGCATTCAATTCCGAGACGTAGTGTTGGATCTGTTGACGCGACGGGTGTTGATTCTCACCGAACCATCGCTGTAGCCGCGGCAGCTCCAGCTCCGGATCGAAACTCGTTCTCATCCGCGTTTTATGCGAGTATTGGAGGAGCGCCGGATGCGGAGGACCGATCGCACCACCGGTCGGACCGATGGTGCCGGCACCGTCTGGCTGCGGGCTCTGTGCATGATGCTGGTGATGGTTCGTGCTTGGTACCATCGGGTTCAGGCCTATGCCCAACTGTTGCTGTTGCAACCACGATTCGAAGTTTCGTTTCGTCTCTTCCGACATATCATTCCCACCTCTACATAGGGATAACAGTGTCATCTGTAAACCAAGTAACACGTTCTGCTTGAGTAAAAGATGATAACTTCCTCTTTTCCTCCCCGAGTTTGACTCATCAGTTAATCTACACATATCTTAGTAAAATATCTTACAGTTAGTAGAAATTTCTGTAATATCTTTAAACAGATCGTATGCCGTTGTCAAGCTCAATGTACAATTTCAAATAATATATATAATAATTTAAAATAATTTCATTAAGCACTGACATAAAAAATCTGAGCAATGACGTATATGAAGATCGCCTGGTAAATGAATTCTATGAATGCTGACATCGAATGGCGACACTGTTAAAGGTATCAATGTATCGTCGTCGACGTAACCACCGCCTGTATGGCATTAAGGGGCCAGATTATGGAAAAGTTTCGACTCGCAGGAAGTAGTACGAGGTTTGTGAAACGTGCGCGTTATCTGGACAAATGATTTATAAGAACAAATATCTCCGCCCGCGAGGATCAAGCTGCTCGACGCCACTTTAATAACGCGGTAATCCATCCGTGGTATCCACGGCACCTTGGTAGCGCCAGATACGACGCAGAACAGAAAATTATTTATCCGCGTGCCCTGTCACGCCGTTCAGAATCCCCGGATCCTGGCGAATTTTACAAGCACTTAATCACTCAGGTAGTCAGCGAACAGCCGTCGGTTGACAGGGCCACGCGGAGATTTCAGAAATCGGTTGACAAACACGTGTGAACGGCCCGTGGAAAAAAGCGAGGAAGGAGACGGCGCGGTCGGCTTATCTGACGACATCTCGTCGCGGTAATTCGAGCTCTGATTTACGTCCATTTAATTATTTTCGGATGACGCAGCAGCGTCAGTTGATCATCCGCGGGTTGGCAGTAAATCAATCGTCGCCTACCGGAGCTGATCAAATATTCGCGAACTCGCTGTAGACACGACACCGTCGACGGTTATTGGAACATATACACCTTTCCGTAATACAGAAGGCTAACAATTGGATTTGAACAAAGCAGGAAACCTAAACCGCGGAAAAATAGTCGAGCGTTCAGACGTTTTCGACTCGTTGATCTTATGTACAACACGCTATTTCTGACGCGTATTCAAATTACAGTTTTATATGGATAACGTCAATGTAAATCATCCGCGTGATAATTGATATGATTCTTTGCTCGGTGATAAGCACTTACGCTTTTAGTTACGTTGTTGCGTATTATACAGACGGATTATGGTATCAGGAGCATAGTGTGTCAATTGTTAACTATTAGTAACAGCACGGGATTAAATACACAGACGTTTACGCAATGTTTAGATCCTCAACCACTAATACATAATGAAATAAAAAGATGTCTATAACTTTCATTCCTTTTTCATGGATTAGAGATTGAAACTATAGATTCGAACGATTGATTGAAGTTCGTGATTTCTATCTGAACGTTACGTATGGGCAAGATAGTAACAGCGAACGATAGGGGAGGCAATTCTAAGCATGACAGTTAATCATGCAAATTTCGGGACTTCATAAATCGGATCCGTGGCCGGAACGCGAACGCGTCGAGTCTTGGCCGAATGATCGGCAGATTAAGTCGCATGAACGCGGTTCTCCATCACAGCCGTTCGCCATTAGCCGTCGGGCCGAAACTCGAGCAGGAAACGTCTGTCAGGGAAAATTGGTAATCATAGACCACCGCGAGCGGCATTAAAGTTCGGGGATGGGCGAGTACAGCAGGATCTTCAAAGAGAGTGCACTTAGATAATGCCCGCCCCCTCTCTCCTCCCGCCGTCCTTCTTCTTCCGATATCGAGGGGGCTTTTGATGAAGGCTGCGAATTTGGTTGAGTAAAGGGTAATCCTATCACATGCTATGAGATCTTCTCTGGCGTCGAAAGGGCATGGCGCCCCCCTACTAGAGAAATCGTACATGATACTTCAAACTTCGAGGAAACTCGAATTGTTGCTATCGTACAATTTTTTAATTTATTATTATACATAAGATCTCAAGATAATCCATTGTACAATTATTAAAAAACGAATAATCTGGGACAATTTTCTTTTTAACTATGAAAGTTTAGAAAAATTAGAATGCATTTATTAGCAACACATAATTAACTAGAAGTGTCATGTATATTAATAGGGACGAGTCTGTAAATGTACCGAGTCGAAACAGGGAAAACATTTATTTAAGACGAAGATCAACGGATCGCAACCAAGGAATCTGGCAAAGATTACCACCGGTTCTTAAAGGTGGAACAAGGGTACCAGACGAGAGGACTTCTTAATGAGATTAGGTGGTCCGACGACAAACACTTTCTGGTTACATTTACATTTTATACATTTTTAAGCGGTCTTACACCGAGCCTCCTCTCGGCAGCTTGATCCCGATTCGTTCTTAAAGTCTTATTGCGGCTACTTAATCTTGACGCTCGACAATTCTCGTTCATTATCAAATTATTGATAGAATTACATTAATATTTGTCAAAATAAAATTTTAATTTACAATTAAAACATTATCCATGTGGAATATGCAAGTTCATTTAGGAACATAAGAAAAGGTGATGAATAATTAGACTTACCTCATCCAAGGGACAGCCAGCTGAGACGAGAAGTGCATGACTATGAAGTAACAGCAGTCTTAACAATTTATTTCTAACTTCGGCAGCTGGACTAGGAGGCGGTGGCCTGGATCTGTATACTTGAATCTTTAAAGTGGCGACTGATGTCAGCTCGGCTAAAATGTCGCCCACTGTTAACAGAGGACCGTCCGCTACTTTTTCCATCGGCAGGGGTTTCCAGTTCCTTATGACAATGCTTCCCCTTGCGCTTGGAATTAGGTCGCTCGAATAACCAAGACGTACTAATGCCTCGCCTACTAAATCCTGTAAAACGAATGGCAATGTTCTTTCAAATTTTTGATGATGAAAAATTTCGTAAAAACATAAGAACTTTAAAAGAATTAACTAATTTTGATTGAAACATTTAAAATTCTGCATTTCATATTAAATTGATTCGTTATAGAAATATGTTTGATCTCGATATACACAATGCTTACTTGAAAAGGCATGGCCACGGGGATAATAACATAGGAGTCTGTTTCTACTTGGGGCCTTCGCCAGTTCTCTCGTGAGTTGCTTACATGAGTCTCTACGATGTTGTGAATCGTTTCAACTACACAGTGTACCGGAAGATTTTTTCCTGAAATCAAAATTGTACATTTCATGCATTTTGTTTCTTCCTATATTCTTGAAGTAATCATTTTCGTACTTCATACAATTATAATCTCAAGATATGTATAAGTGCAAAGAAACGATGAACAATCGAAAATTATAATATCAAGCTCGCAGGTTGTTGATAAATTTTCACGATTCAATAAGCAGACGTTGAACGTCTCATCGCGTCAGAAGCGTCTCGACAGAGAAGTTTTCGATCGTTAGACGAGAGAACGAGGCTACTTGAACAATCAAGCTAGTTCCGGCTTTAATCGTCCGACTGACAATAGGCGCGCGGTTTCGTATATCAGGATTTGAATTCGAGGGTCCAGATGATTCGTGAACCTGAAGATCGCTCAGAGAAGTCTAACTCCGGCGCTAAGCATATGCAGATCCACTCGTCTATCCCGAGACAATAAGAGCTGGGCGATGGCACAATAGCTGCGATCCTTGTGTAACCCTGACTTAAGTCCCGGAGTCTATCCCACTTCAGGTCATAATCCCAGACTTCTACGAAACCGAGGAAATGGAGAACGAGAGGAGGAAGTGAATGAAAGAACGAGAAGGAGGGAAACTTGGATTCACCCATTCTCGACGAGGAGCAAACGCAATACATACGCACTCAAACGAAAACCTCGTGAATCATTATTATACAATATAGTGCAATTGATTATGTTAACTATAATTAAAATTTTTACATAATTAGTTATTTCTAACCACCGTATGTCTGACATTAATGTTATATCCTAAGTTAAACAATTTACTAGCTAAATATACTATTTTAAATGAAAACAGTGTCTTAACTGTTTCTAGTATATAAGTCAGTTTTGTCTTAATGGTTGATTAACTTCGCACGTTAAATGGTAAACTGATGGAGTAAACGTTATCGACGCTGGACGTGATGTAAGGTGCTAAGTCTCTGCGGCAAGATGACCAACAAAAGGATTTACTGCCGGTGGCACGATATTAGGTATTAATGCCCTAAACTTCCATCTAATACGCTAGGTTGGCATAGGGTCCCTACCCCGGCACAGGTTGCATAAGACAGGTCCTGCCTAGGAGGACTGGAGGCTGACCAGTGGCCACCTTAATCCAGGGACGTATAGTTTTCATTAAGGTGCCCTGTCCTAGCGTCGTCGTCTGTACGGGGATCAGCTGGTTTAAGGTAGGCTTCTACCCCGCAGATTTGACCACGGAGCACCGTATTATGCGGTCTGTTTATTAGCGACCTCCCTTGATGCGCACAGATCCGCTATGTAATCTACCTCTGCTGCCTTAATATTTGTTTCACCAATTGTGAATATCTCCAGACACTTCCGTCTTATTTCTCCACATCTTTTCGTTTCAAACTATAAACGTATTTATATATGATAAATCGACTGCTAAATTTATTTTTCATCACTGCGTGAAGAAATAATAATGCTATAAACAAAGGAACCGATGGATAAGGAACACCCTTGAAGTTTCATTAATGTCTTGCGTATTTCTCTCATACGCTGGGGAAAAAATAATAAATAGAAGAAAGAAGTGTCAACCACTCATCCGTAAAATCTTTAATCTCTGCAACGGCAAAGACATTTCTCATTTCTGGTGCAGGCCCTATCGGGCTTCCGGTTATCTCCCCGTTTACGCCGTGAAGGAAGTACGACGGAAGTGTCAGGACGGTTCGTCTGTGACAGTCCTCGCCGCGAGATAAGATTCATCCCAAAAACAACCCTTGAAGAAGCCAACCAACTTTTCTCTTGATAGATTTCTTTCATTGGCGGTTCAGCTGATAACTTTCCATTCCCATCAAATATAGTTGATTTACATTGTACATTACATACACTGTAACTCACTTTAATAAGTAGTTTCATTCTTCCCAAAACGATAGAGGGATAGTTCAATTCCATTCGTAGAATTATTATGTTCGCAAAATATCGTCTTATTGTAATAAAATGTGCAACGTGGAAAACGTGTGGAAATCGTTTGCAATGGCTCATGCTGTTAGGTAACGTTTTAACGAAGTTCCAGTCGATAAATTAACGGACTCCCTGCACTCATTGCCAAGTCGGCGGTGCTGATACAAGATAAAAAGTTGGAACATATTTTTCGACACCCCTTGATCACCCCCATTCCACGCTACTGTGATAATGGGTTCTTTAGGTGCGCATTGAGTTGCCAAGGGAATGAGACCAAAAATCTTTACCGAATATTACTTTTTATATCTTCGACTCCCCTCCTGTGTTTTCTTAGGGGACGTTTAAATCGGCAAATATGATTTTAGATCATTGTCATGAGAGTGCAAGAAAAATTTTTATATTCGAATAATACGAATAACTTGAATAATAAAATTTGACATCCTTTTCTAAATATATTATTTATTGTTACGATAAATTCTTACACGAGTTATTTGTGATGTGATTGCAATTTTAAAAGATCTTTTTATGTTTATGTTTATGAAATTCAAAGTTCAATGGGGTACAAATAAATATTCATTATTCGTACTTATTTCTTAATTTTAAATAGCATTTTACTTGAAAAAGTGTCTTACAATAATGTAGACGTTCTTTCTCTTGGAAACAAAAAATCGCGCGGCATCTAATGTTGTATGTCCGGAAGAGCAACGCTATGCAGATGAGCGGTAGCACGACCAAGACTTCGATCCTAAGGTTTCCCCTTCGTCTTGGTGACTCGGTAATCCAAGAAGATTTTGCCTAATCTCACAAAATCGAATCAACTTCTGTTCCGAAGCCTCGACTAAAGAATAAGGAGGTAACAAAGAATTTTTGTCTAATAAAATAATTCATGCGCGTTTAATCATAAGTTCATAAATTCAAACACGACGACAGTTTTGCTATTTTCATATAAAGCAAGAATCGATTTCACGATATTCTCTGGTAATTTGATATTAATAGATTTCACTTTGTATGCCGCACAAAATTGTAATCCTATTTATATTGAAGGAGTTCATCAAAATATTTAAAGCATATTCATTCATTATTTAAACATCCATATACATTTATTGCATTATCGTATAAGTATTTGTCCACGAGTTCTACTATAAAATTAAGTTTTGATCGATGAGATTGTCGCGTAAAAGGAAGCGTTTCCGCACGTGGCGGTATTCGCGATCACTGGAAGCCCAGCTTCCGTTCCTGGAAACTTAGCCTAAGCGCGCACGACAGAAGGAAAGTGTGGGTGGTTTCGGTATCTGAAGCTGATCCGGCGGATGCCGGCCTTTACAGATAAGCGACCAACTCTTTCGAACACTTTATCTGTTACACCCGTCCTCTCCTTCCCTTCCACCCCCTTCCAGCATTTGAATTCGATATCCCGCGTCGTGTTTTCAGCATCCTGTATCCAAAACCATCCGACACGATTTAGTTCAGATATTAAATCTCCTATAGAACGTTTAATCATTTCTCACATTAACTACCGAATTTTATTCCGTACACATAAATGCATTTTTCGGTTTATAAAAAAATCAAGCTATTTAATAATGTTTCTGTGTCTGTTGCGAAGCCTTGATGATTAGCGATCGCTATAGAGCGGACGTTTATCCGAAGGATTTGTACAGTCAGCGGTAGAAAAAGTTTCGCCAGCCATGTTATTGTGCACGATTTGCGTGCAAGCACAGCCCGTGCCGGCGGTCTCGCGTGCGATTTAAGCTCTCCAGCGCCGCTAAGCTCGTGTTGGGGCACAAGCACCAGATAAGATGTAATGAGATAACCTCGCAGCTAGTGTAGCTTATAAGATCACCAGCCACGCGACGAAACCTTCTAAATCTACCTAAGAGTTAGCCGATTCTTAGAGACAGGAGATCGCATACCTATCCTAATAAACAACATATCTCAATAATATGGGCTAAATATAAGACAATGAAATGTGTAAAAATCATTCTTTTTTACATGTACCTTGCATAATTGGTTAAAGAAGATTAAAAAGAAATTTATAACTTTTTATAAACATAAAGTCGGTGAGATCCTCTAAAAATCCTTTGTACCATAAGAAGGCTAAAGCATATATAATTAATTTTGTTTGTAATGGTATAATACGATGTTTCCTTAATTCTTTATTTAAATTCATTAGAACTCGTGCAAATACAAATCCTTTTGTGTTTCGCCGTACACGCTTAACCTCGATCCGAAACTCAGGAACAAACGCGCACTGTCTGATAGTCGGCGATCATTCTCTCTACCTATGCGTTGCCGTTGAATGAAAGCAAGGGTGAAAACTTGCCCTAAGACGCTTAGAGAGTAAGCTCTTATACAAGACGGAGAATAAGAGAAGGGCGCCGCTGGCTCATACACCGTTTCCCTGTATCCATCTGTACCCACACACCTACGCACGCGGATACGCATATTCAGGCGTCAGCAAAGAGTTTGTTTTCCAACATCTGCACAGCTTCGTACGATTTGGCGACGATGCGCGCCGCGGTAACCGAACGGTTTGTGTGCACGCGCTATGCCCAAAAGATTAAAATTACTTTGGTAAACTGCGACGAGCGAAGGAAAAGGACGGGACGAGAGTTCGTAAGACAGCGGAAGGAGGGACGTGGGTGGGAGGCGCGGGATCCGTCCCGAAGAGGGAGAACGTCTCGTAAATTTCTCTACTAAGGAGCTTAATTTGGATTTTCGGTAACGAGTTATTGTAAGCGGCAACTCGTTGGGGGATGATTTAAGTGGCACCAAGGACAGGTTCCGGTCGTCTATTATCGGTAGAGAAGTACGCCGCGGCGCGCGGGTGGACCGATTATTTCGTTGGATTCTGACGAGCGATATCAAGGAACTTCCTTATCGGTGTAACCAGCCTGTCACTTTCGAAAGTCTTCAAGGAAGACAGCCACAAGCTCGAGGTATTCGCCGATATTTGCTTAATTCTTGCCCGAGATATCAGGGTGAAAGCTGGCGAATGGATTTTTCCTTCGTTGTGTAACAGTGTTCAATAGCTCCTCGGGAATTGTATTTTAAACGATTTATTTAAATTCATTAGAACTCGTGCAAATACAAATCCTTTTGTGTTTCGCCGTACACGCTTAACCTCGATCCGAAACTCAGGAACAAACGCGCACTGTCTGATAGTCGGCGATCATTCTCTCTACCTATGCGTTGCCGTTGAATGAAAGCAAGGGTGAAAACTTGCCCTAAGACGCTTAGAGAGTAAGCTCTTATACAAGACGGAGAATAAGAGAAGGGCGCCGCTGGCTCATACACCGTTTCCCTGTATCCATCTGTACCCACACACCTACGCACGCGGATACGCATATTCAGGCGTCAGCAAAGAGTTTGTTTTCCAACATCTGCACAGCTTCGTACGATTTGGCGACGATGCGCGCCGCGGTAACCGAACGGTTTGTGTGCACGCGCTATGCCCAAAAGATTAAAATTACTTTGGTAAACTGCGACGAGCGAAGGAAAAGGACGGGACGAGAGTTCGTAAGACAGCGGAAGGAGGGACGTGGGTGGGAGGCGCGGGATCCGTCCCGAAGAGGGAGAACGTCTCGTAAATTTCTCTACTAAGGAGCTTAATTTGGATTTTCGGTAACGAGTTATTGTAAGCGGCAACTCGTTGGGGGATGATTTAAGTGGCACCAAGGACAGGTTCCGGTCGTCTATTATCGGTAGAGAAGTACGCCGCGGCGCGCGGGTGGACCGATTATTTCGTTGGATTCTGACGAGCGATATCAAGGAACTTCCTTATCGGTGTAACCAGCCTGTCACTTTCGAAAGTCTTCAAGGAAGACAGCCACAAGCTCGAGGTATTCGCCGATATTTGCTTAATTCTTGCCCGAGATATCAGGGTGAAAGCTGGCGAATGGATTTTTCCTTCGTTGTGTAACAGTGTTCAATAGCTCCTCGGGAATTGTATTTTAAACGAGATAAGCCATTGTGCTTGTATGCTGTATATTATTTATTTATTTCTTATTAATGTACGGGTTTGTAAAAAACATTAGTATACAGTAACAAAAGTGAAAATTAACTACAAAATGAAAAATAATGACTGAGATTAATATAATACTATTATAAGTAATATTGTAGATAATCAAAAACAATTCGTTTAGAGATAAGTGTAATGATGCAATTGGTGTTCAACTCAGATCCGGCTTAGAATGGGCAAAATTGGCATGAATGATTATCCGATTTATCGCATTGTAATATCCGTAGTGTTGCTATTATAATGAATCAATCCAATATTAAGCAGCATAAACGAAGTCGAGTGTCGAAGTAGATTACTGTCGTGCAATTTTACCGAAGCCAAGATGTTTCCAGTTTCTTGGAACGACCTCAGAACTGCGAGTGGCAGATTAATAAGGATTGTTTAAAAATCGGAAGAGGATCGCTAAACGGCAATGAAATGATCCAGCCCTGCGGCTGACAACCTGATTTAGAAACGGGATGGAGTTCTCCGCGAAATCCTCAGAAGGAAGAGAGCTGATCCTTCCGGCGACCGGAGAGTCCTGCAGAATGACGTAGTAATCCCACGGGAGAACCTCGGCCTTAGCTTTAGCTTAAGCCATAAGGGTTTGCATACACGCGCAGAGAGACCGGCACAAATCAGGATACATACACAGGGTGAACGTGCACGTATATACGTACACAGGCGGGGTTGCACGCGTCCTTAAAACACGGATATACGCGCATCACGAATGCTCCTAATCCAGGGAGGGTTTCAAGCAAAACCTGAACCCCCTTCGGCTGAGAAACACTCCGAATTTAGCTATTCCACTTGCTCGGACGATCTGAAATATTTAGGAAGATCGATGAGAGCTCGCCGCGTGTTGTAAAGTAAGATCAAAGACGATCGGATATGCAAAGGAAAGTGCAAGATTCCTTCCTGGAAAAATGTTTCAATGAGAGGAATAACGGATATCTATGAAATTCCGTAGAATCTGTCAATTTAATTTTGCAAGTGATGTTGCCATCTATTGCTTCATTCCTCGTAGCTTCTCATTTTTATCTAATATTTGTAATTTATATTGTTCATTTATGTACAAAAAAACAAGACCATTCTGTAGGTTGCGTTAAGAAGAGTTAATTGAAATACAATAGACCCGCCGGCTGTTTTAAACAGTGAAGGCATTTTAGGCGACATTGTGCTAAGGCACGTAATCTTCGGGGGTTTCTCGGGAACTGACGCTGGTCGAAGCAAGCTAAGGTAAGGTAAAGAGAGTGGAGGGGTCGAAGAAGACAGGAGCCACGAGCATCGAATCGGTGATGGAAGGGTGACGGTTAGGGAAGGGTGAAAGGGGAGGGTTAAAGGGCTCCTTAGCGGAGATCTTAGGCAAATCCAGCGTGAAATCGCATCAGAACATCCCCTTGCCAAAACCACCACTTACTCGTACCATACCTAGCTCGGTATCGGTGGTATCCGACCTACAAAAACTCTTATTGCCATCTTTCTTTCGATCATACCGAAGAAACCGCGCCTGAACGACATAACTGCTGCCCAAGAATATACATATAACATAAATCAGACTTCGATTATATTGAATTTTTTACATTAAACATAGACCAATTTCAGATATAATGTACTAATCTGTATAAATTCGATGAAATATGATAGAAATTCGGACAGCATGACTTTGGACATAAATTCTCGTTATCTGATCGAATAACCAGCAGCGAACGAGATCATAAAGTTTCACCTCTGCTTTTAATTGTCACGGCACAGCCACGGCAGATGGATGTGACTTTTGATGAGCTGACGGGCACAAGGCAACAATTACTCAAAGCTTCAGCGCACTATCTTTATTTCGCTCTCGTTCTCGCCTTCCTGTCACGGGACCTTTCTCGCGAGCTCCGGTTCTCTTAATCAAACCGCGAAGAGAAAAGACATTAAAAGCTGCGGAGAGACTCGTATCTCGCCTCGAAATAAAGTTACTCTAGCCGACCAGGGTAGATAAGACTTCCCCTCGTCGTTGCTCTCTTTCTTCCTTACACTTTTATGGGATCGCTGTCTAAACGCACTCTATTATTACAATACATTCAGCCGCGGCTCACCGAGTCGCGTGTGATTTCTTCTTCCACAGAAGATTATGTCGGATTCTATGAAACTGTTCCCATCGTCAGATAAAAACCTCAACGGAGGTTTTACTGTAGTACCTATTCCTAAGCGTGTCGTATAAGAAGGTATTACACGCATTCTTTTCAGGAGCCTGTAAATTATTTTGGATAACAGGCCAGCAGCGACGGATATTTTAATTCGTCGATTAACCGAGAATGTAAGCGCAACACTCAGTGGAAAGCTATTTCTATTCACAGTCGGATAAAAGGAAAATTCATAAACCAAATGAGCAGAAAACATATAACATCGTATTTACGAAGAAGACTAAACGTGAACAGGAAGACTCTGTTCCACGAACTTAGCCTTAACGTTAGTCCATTTGGGATAATAAGGGAAGAAAATATTAATTCTCAGATTAGCGTCTTTTTAATTATCCTTAAAAAAGTCATAGCGCTTCTTTGTACATTCATAATAGGAGCTTTAATGCTCTTATAAATATAGGCACGAGGACTCGGGCTCATTTCTTAACTGTATGAATTTTTACTAGGACACGTTAATTAATTTTTCTAGACGTAAACGGCTAGCATTTTCGCTATACAATTTTTTCAAGCGTATTATTTAAATATAAATAGTTTTTCTAACTTCGAGTATACGAGAGCGAATAGAATTTCATCAGCTGTCCCGTACGGTTGCCGAGAAGAGAATGTCTGATTACGCTTCGAATTTTCTAAGCTGACGCTTCTAACGTAACGCGAAAGGGAATCGCGCGTAACAGATCCCATCGGCATCTGTTCCTCTTTACTCTTTTCTCTCTTTTTTTTTTTCAAACGAAGGGATTTCCGTTCTCCCAGGCGACAAACAGAATACGAGACAACATATTCACGTTGCGCAAAGATGCGAAGAAGACGGAATACGGCTCGTCACCTTTGAACAGGGGCAGGGCAATCCTATTTCTTTCTTATGCAAAATCTTAGTGCGCGTAGCCGTGTTAAGGGATTAAAAGTCCGCTCTGCAGGGTCAGCCGAAGGCTTAGAACGCCTAACAAGATTAGCTTAAGACGCCGAGTCCGCATACCCCGAGGATTACACATTATGTATTCACCTGGATGTATTCACGCAGAGATCTAGTTCGAGTTCCTGTTCGCGTCGAAGACGATGCTCGCGAAAGCGCGGCTTACCGGTAGGTACGTCGATGACCGCCGCGATTCGATCCGTTCCAACGATTTCCCCGGACACGAGCATATATGTATGAATCGTAAGCACGCGTAGGCGACGAGCTTTTCGCGAGATCTCCTTTCAGTCGATGTAATCCAATGATTACCCGTGTCCAGGAAAAACTCCTATTGTTATATGAATGTTTTAAATACACATTACGTACAAACTTCGTTTCTCTGTATTTATCTTTATGTATTCAACATGCGTAAAATAAAAATAATTTACGTTGTTTTATTTATCTCCATCATAAATGATTTTTTCATAAAATATTAAAATGAGCTTCCTTAAAAGACTTCAACATACGAAGGTAACTGCGGTTAACTTAAAAGATACTCGGGAATAATCAATTTTGAAACAATGATTACCGAGAGGCATCGATGATATCACCTGCGGGTCTGGAAAGAGGAGAAAGATAAATCGAAAACAGGACGCAGAGGCGTGGATTTTCGCCAACGACGTGGTGTGGCGAACGCACACAAACTAATATGCACGCGGTACGCACACATCCGGGGAAACGTAGCCTGAGACGCGGTGGGAAGAGAAAGAGCGAAGATGAGGGGGATCAGTGTATACCTACACGGTTCGCGGTACACACGGGAGTTAATGCCACTCACACATCGTTCCCACCTTCGGGGATTATCCTACGGGGATATTTTTGATCGTGCAATAATCCCTAATACGATTTACACAGCTCGTGCTCGCAGGGACGCACACATTACTCGCTGACGTCCCATAACCATTCGCTACACCGCACCTGACTGTCGTTGGATACAGCGACGCCGACGCCGACGCCGACGCCTCACGTTCCACAAGAATTTTAATTAACCGATCCCCGTGATCGAATAAATCGTCCTTCTATTCGATACAGTTCACTCTAAGCGTGATAAAAGTCTTAGGTCGGAGCCTTTACGCATTTAGACATTTAAATATTATAATAAAATAATAAAATGTGCAAAGTATACGAAATAGTATAATTTGTATTTTATATTTTTTGTGATAAATGCAATGGGTAAATAATGAGTATAATTTTCTGATGAAACGATAGTTACGATACATACATACTTAATGTCAATTTATAGAGATACATGAGTTGCTGCAGTTTAGGAAGAGATATAGTTAATTATAGATGCATGATACGTAATGTGTCGAGTAAACTACTTGAATTATCGAACAAGGGAGATTAGTAATGCGAAGACCTCGACACTTCATTCAAACGTATCAAGTTCAGTCGGCTTCAATCATTAAAAGCCTTGTAATTATTTATAAAACCTAAAACTACTCGGATACGATATATTCTTATATATTTCTTATGATTTTTTAGAGAGAATAAATATTTCCCTCCATTATACGCCTTATGTATGTCCCGTAGATTTCAATTGTTCAAATGGATATTTTTCATATTGTCCATAATTTCGTTTTCTAAATATTGGCAGTTTGCTTATCAAACATCGAAAAATCGTCACAGAGAACGCTTTTGAGAGTCGTGGCCACTTCGTCGCGATAGAGATTACAGATCGGTGGAACAACTGGAGAGAGTCGAGCAGCAAAAGATTAAAACATAGCGACTAATCGTTCGTTACGGTGGTAAAGCGAAGGAGCCAAGTGGCACTCAACGGTTGTTAGCCGGTTGGATAAAGATAAGTGTCGACCCTTCTTCTTCTTCTTCTCCGCCCGATTGTGATTCTCCGTCATCTTGCTTTCTCCCATCCTCTCTTAGTGGAAGATTAAGCTGGAACCCGTGGCCGGTGACCCATGAAGATAACCGGCCGTATATTCCTAAAACCGTCGATCGGTCGTCATGCACAACTCGTAAGCCGCGACTTTTTTTATCTACCCCCTTTTCATTGCATTCGTTGCATCGTTAGCTTTCGGATTTCCTATCCGCCGTTCATTGCACTTTCTACTACTCGCACGCTCGCTTACGCCGCGTCGCAAGGTATCGCGTTCCAGATAACGCTGTTCACCGACCAATGAAGAACGAGACGCGTCGCGTCGTCGCGGGCATAGATGAAGATCGAGGCTTATGGATGCTGTGTACCTGCTCTGCAATACACCACGTCTATATCAACTAACTTAAAACGCCTCTTCATATCTATTATTAAGAGGTAACAGTTGAATTACATTCTTTGCTCAAGGAATTAATTGTCTTGTGTGCAACAACACCGACGAAAATAAGCTATCGTGACGTAAACTAAACGTAATATGACAAACATCGAGACAGATTAGGTGAAAGTGTGAAATTCCACTTGGAATATCTGTGACCTCGTTTCTAGAATTGTGATAAATTTCGATTGTTATCGGCAACAACTTCTGCGACGAAAACGCGTCACCATTTCGAGATCAAGATCCAGTTATGACTGTGCCAAAGTTAAGTTATCTATTCGCCTTATGTATGTCCCGTAGATTTCAATTGTTCAAATGGATATTTTTCATATTGTCCATAATTTCGTTTTCTAAATATTGGCAGTTTGCTTATCAAACATCGAAAAATCGTCACAGAGAACGCTTTTGAGAGTCGTGGCCACTTCGTCGCGATAGAGATTACAGATCGGTGGAACAACTGGAGAGAGTCGAGCAGCAAAAGATTAAAACATAGCGACTAATCGTTCGTTACGGTGGTAAAGCGAAGGAGCCAAGTGGCACTCAACGGTTGTTAGCCGGTTGGATAAAGATAAGTGTCGACCCTTCTTCTTCTTCTTCTCCGCCCGATTGTGATTCTCCGTCATCTTGCTTTCTCCCATCCTCTCTTAGTGGAAGATTAAGCTGGAACCCGTGGCCGGTGACCCATGAAGATAACCGGCCGTATATTCCTAAAACCGTCGATCGGTCGTCATGCACAACTCGTAAGCCGCGACTTTTTTTATCTACCCCCTTTTCATTGCATTCGTTGCATCGTTAGCTTTCGGATTTCCTATCCGCCGTTCATTGCACTTTCTACTACTCGCACGCTCGCTTACGCCGCGTCGCAAGGTATCGCGTTCCAGATAACGCTGTTCACCGACCAATGAAGAACGAGACGCGTCGCGTCGTCGCGGGCATAGATGAAGATCGAGGCTTATGGATGCTGTGTACCTGCTCTGCAATACACCACGTCTATATCAACTAACTTAAAACGCCTCTTCATATCTATTATTAAGAGGTAACAGTTGAATTACATTCTTTGCTCAAGGAATTAATTGTCTTGTGTGCAACAACACCGACGAAAATAAGCTATCGTGACGTAAACTAAACGTAATATGACAAACATCGAGACAGATTAGGTGAAAGTGTGAAATTCCACTTGGAATATCTGTGACCTCGTTTCTAGAATTGTGATAAATTTCGATTGTTATCGGCAACAACTTCTGCGACGAAAACGCGTCACCATTTCGAGATCAAGATCCAGTTATGACTGTGCCAAAGTTAAGTTATCTATTCGAGAAGTTGAATAAACGCTACCTAAAACGATTGCGACATAAAAGGCTTATGAAACGTTTACGTAAATCCCTACATCGCACCGTTTGCGATCATTTTAACACAGCTGTATTCTTTCACAGCAATGATGTTTGCATTTATAATATCCCATGTGCTATTCTCAAATGTATTTCGAAATTCACGACTTTAATTTCCGTTCTTGAAACACCGTTTATCCCTGCATCGAATGATAAATAAAATTGTAGATATATTTCAAGCTACTTGTTACATGTTCAATGTATAATAATATTTCCATGATAAATTGTATATCCATCTTTTTGCCTCGGACTCGTTGATGATTATTTTGTAACACATGCATACGATGCACGCGCGACACACAAACACACACACATACACACACATTGTCTTGTACATACAGCATCACGGACGGAAGTGCGCTTTTAATCCTCGAGCTAAAAATCAATAGCGTTGCCCCTCGATGGCTAAAACCTCCCCCGGGATAAGCTCGCGCTGGGACCGTAGTTAAATAAATCCTGGATCAAAGGATAAGTCCTGCCTCCGCTCTCTTTTTTCATACACACACTTTTTCCTCCCCGTTCCCCACCGGCCACCTCGTACGTCCCTCTGCCGGTCCCTTCTTCTCTCCCTTCACCTATTCCGCGCTCGTGGATTATTTCCAAGATCGTAAATTATGAATCTTAACCAGGTCGACCCAGGGAAATTATTTCCTTTCTCCCTGCTTCCACCCTTTTCTCATCGACCGTGCTACAACTCGGCTAAGCAGGAAGATCGAGATTTGTGGCGATCCCTATTCTACGGAATTAAGATCGTGTTCCGACATTTTTTTTGCATTGGCCTCTTTCGCTGTCCTTCTTCCCTTCACCTTTCTTCTTCTCTTACTTTCTTTGCTTCTATTCTCTTGTTGAGGCGCGCGCGCACACATACGCGCGCACGTGCATGTTGCACATACCTACGTACCTAGAACCATACATATGTACGAGTATACGTGCACCTCATTTCCACGGGTACGTGTAGTGCGAGCTTTAATCTCAGATTATTTCGACCTGCTTCGAGGATCAAGGATTAATTCGAGGACGAGTTGACTTATTTGCGAGCAATGGCTTACGAACGTATTATTCTTTCAAGGCAGACAATGCGATCCACCTTGCAAAGATTTTGCAAATCTTTTGAACGTATTTTTAAGCTTCCGGCCGTATTTTAAAAATTTCGACATCCCTCGTTTCTCCGGATGCACTCATTAACTCCGATTAAACGGTATATCATTAAAATAGCGTATTATAAAATAATGAAATGTATTAAACATAATGTATTCTGGGTAATAAGCATCTTCTTAAAGCAGAACGAACGTTCAACATAAATTCTATGTATCCCCACAAATTAAATATTTAAAATTATCAAATAAATGAATCTATAGAAGCATTTCAGTGCTTGTGAAGAGATCCTGTTCGATTAAGGAAATAATCTCTTTGTATAATATGAAGAATTTGTTAATATTCATGACAAAAGGCAATATTCCACTGCGTTCAGCGTAGAACATTATACAATTTTGCTTGATTCGACGAAAAATTGAAAGGGATTTACGTCTACCAGTAAAAAGGATACGTGAAACGGAAAGGTTGGTCGCAGGCTTTTAAGGATAAACGAATCCTTAGGTCAGCAGGAATGTATAAAAGAAACTGAAAGCTACGGTGGTGCGTTGCTTAGGTAGTGGGTAGTATCCTGTTTCAGTTAAAATCAAAGCGTTTTCTGTATCAGGATTCTATATTATAAACAGAGAATAATACCTGCGCCGTGCAGCAAGGTACCGCGCGGAATCGTTGCAGGATCATGTTGGTCCTAGACTTAAATAGAGTATAAGGGGTTTTAATATCAGGAGATCATGAGAACGACAGGACTCGCTCGCGATACCTTAAAGTTTAAGGTCCTTCAAGGTCCAAAAGATGAAAATTCTTCAATAGCTAGCATTTTTGACGTAGCGTCAGTCTTATTTAAAATCCATCATCGACAATGTTTATTGTAATTCTTTATAGTATAGAAAATATTTATTTATATGTGTTTGTATTTTTTATTGTGTTTAGAATCATGCATGCATGAAACATTACGCAGTGTTATACATGTATGAATTAGCTACTGTACATCGCGATGCATAATTATATGAAATATTAAGAATTGATTGTACAATGCTTTGGTTATGAATCTATAGATTATTATTAGTGAATGAAGCTCTTATTAAAACTCGTTGTCCCATGGAAATGTAGGTAAGGCTACTGTGTGACCTCTCTATCCCAGGAGAGCAGGAACGATGGAGAGAATTGATAAGGAACCATCAGATTGTTGAAGGATCCTAAGGATCTCAAAAAAGTATCGAATTCTTTATGAAATGAATAACAGAGTTATTAATTAAATAAAACCACTTTTAAATCTGTAAAATTGTTTCATAAATAAGGAGACGCATTTTTAAATATAGTACATAATAAAATTGACAAAAAACTTATTTATTGCCACGTGAGATACTCGTACAAGAATTTAATTAATTAATGATTTTAAGAAGTATTCTCTCTTAAATTGCATAGTTTGTTCATGGATGATCTTTAAAATGATTAGTCGTCAATTTGTTTAACGGGACAGAAATATATTATAAATACATTTAATCTTTAAATGGTTTATAATTCGCGTATTTTCAATGAATCTTTATAAAACGAATTAAAACTGTCATGACATACGCCTGTTGAACGAATTATGAAATTGGGTCAAATAGAATTCGACGATTATCCCAGTGCAAATTTATAATAATTTCACTCACTTTGATTGATTCAGTATTCCTTTTGTTGTTCTCATCGATACTGAATTATTCCACAAATGTTTCATATATATTTATATTTTCGATGGTTATTGAACGAACGTCTTATTCTGTATTTTATACGGAGAATACGTTTTTACATAATAAAAACTAAGCAAGCAGATCTAGATCCAACAACAGAATACATTGTAATCCGGATTCTTGAAGGACAGTACGATGTACCATTTCCTAACTGTAAATGCAGGATTGTAATACGTATCCCATTTTCAGAAGAATATATTCTTCAATATTATTTAAGATCATATTAAAATGGAATTACTATGTATCGATGTATAGTAATCGACAGAAAAATTTACATAACGGACCCGGCTGTCTTTCTGTTAATCCTGTATTAAATAATCCTTAAGATTGTGCAATCTTGCTGTTTTGTTTGCCGAAGACGCTTCAAGGATTAGTTAGTCTAAGACTTAAATGATAGGATTATATAATCCAGCAGATTATTTAGAGCAGGATTAGGCATAAGATAGACGTAGGGTAATTAATTTAACATCAATGTACACCGTTGTACATCTCCTCCATAAACAACGACCAATAAAACACTGTCATTTATGTAACTGTATCTCTCTACAAGCCATCCGTTAATGAATACTCATGAAAAAATCAATTGTTTTGATTAATGACGATCGGTTATTTTTGAATTAAATTGCAACGTCTTTCGCTTCACAGAAGTCCAGCATTATTTAATTGATTATATTCGTAAATCTTTATACCCTTTTATAACCCCTTAACGATCTCTTAAAACGAATTCAGACAATTGACATGCAATCGAAACGTTAGCAAATCAATTAGTTACGGATCCGAGAAAAGTTCCTCAAGGATCATCTCTCTTCATTAAGTACATTTAGACATGAGCTTATATTCTGTAGAAAACGAATTGGAGCATTTAAAAAGAAATTGTTTGTGGATATGAGAGGAATATGAAACAATGAAAATATTATTGAGGAAGGACTTAGGTGAGTGGGAATCATACGATACGTGAAGCTCCTGCGTAAGGACGAAGCATCCTGCGATGCTGTTTCCCTGATCGTCGGGGTCCTACAAAAGCCCTTATTTGGGTCATGAAACGTCTCTAGAATCCAAGACGTGTGGACCGGTTTACCTATTCCGGTCTTCTACTGCCCCATTCGCAAAAATAAGGCGGCAGGTGTCAAACAAAGGATCTCATTTACATATTTTTCGACTAAAAAGGATATACCCCCGATTTCTGACCCGCCAATGAACACCGGCTTAAGGCGTCTACAGGGTAGGATACTTCTTACCGAACAATGTGCTCCTAATACAAGGGATGTCTAGTAGGCCTACAAATTATTAGGGATGAATCGATAGTTTCACATTCTAATACTTCAGTGAACCACACAAGCAAATAAGTATTATATACTATCACAAATATAAAATTTATATAATATAATGAAAAGTAATTATAAAATTTATTTATCAGATCCTNGCCAATTATACTTGAAAAAGAAATTGAAATTCGCTTTACTGTATTTATTTAATGAACGATTCAACAGAGATAATCGAAATAACAATTCAATAATAGTCAGTCAGTACAAACAAGGTAAGGAAAGGTAAAAAAGGGTAGGAAATGACCCTTGAGCAACAGGATCGCAGAATAGGGATCGTAAGATCGCGCATGTCCACATTCCAGACTGGAAAGTCTAAAAATCCTTCAGGATCAGGCCTTCATATCCTGGGACGTTGCCAAGAGCGGAATGTCCACCTTTCCCTTTCCTGATATCCTAGTGCCTTTCCTCGCTCTTTATCCCAATTCTCATGTTAAAGATGAGCCGAAGATGGAATCCAGGGGTAGACAGGATCGTCCTAATTGTAAGGAAATCGCACCACCTTCGGGAGGTGTAAAGGCTTACACTTTCATCGTTTCTCTCTTTCTCGGTGTCCGACGCAACAGGCTAACAACAAGAACTGTGCGATGCGATGGTACGAACCGAGAAGAACCTCTGTAATCCTTGCTCGCGTCTTGCTATCCTGACACGAGAAATCTGCCGCAATAATCTGACCAGGAGCTTCAGAACTTTTACTACCACCTATTTATTGTACGTGAATATTTGTCAGCTATTAATTGAAATCGACTTTACGGTCGGCGATAATGAAATGTACCTGAGAGCATTTTAAAATTAGTACTTTATCTTATTATTCACTTTATCTAATTTTATTGTCGTCAGAGAAAAATTTTACGAAATAATTTCATAAAAATTCTCTCTGACGTTCGTTGAAATCTGCGACGAACATTAAGAGATTTATCATAAAATTCTGAATGCATGGATTATGGATATAATTTCCCGGAAGTATTTATCGAATCGCATCATCGAATTTACTTATAAATTTCTCAAGGCAGAACTTGAATTAATCTTAACATTTCTTGCAAATAACGCTGAGAGCATGAGATCGCAAAATGGTGTTTAGTAGACAGGAACAAACAGCATAAAATTTTCGAATCTATCAAAGCTAAAAACGTGACATTTATTGCAATGTATTTAAGAGTGTGTACGCGCGTACATACATATATCGAGGTTATACGATCTAAGGATTTATCGTCATAGTACGACTGCGAGGTTTTAGACTCTCTAATCCCGAGATTCGTTTCAGGGACAAAATGGCTAGATTATACAAACCCCGGATCATTTAATCCAGGATTAAGATTATGGTCGGAGGAGTGGTGGACCTTTGCGAATGCGTTCTCGCATTTTTCTTCGCCCACGAGAGAGATAAAATCCATATGGGACTCCATGAGTTAATGCAGAGTGGAAGATTGTTCCACCGCGAGAGAAATAAGCTTTTATAAATATTCGAGCTTTAAACCGAAAAAACCACGAACCATAATCTATCTTCTTTTCTAAAAAGGATGGAGTTTAGGTACGTAATAAATATGATATTTATATATTCATGTGCGTATTATTTTAGCTCTTTCACGAATTGTATTTCTTAATATTAAACATCCTTTACTCGTGCGATCCATTTTCCATATTCTTAAACAGAAATCTATTGAATCGAGTTTTTTTAATGAGGAAATGTTATCGATTATTAATTATTCAATGAATCAATAATTTTACTTCATATTAATTCGCGTTATTTGCTACCATATCTCAATGAAAGTCAGATATATAAGCAATGCGTATTTTATACCCATTTCATCCTATGCAACCGATTCAGGCATTCACCCAAAACTCGAATCGTTCCTTAAGCATCAAACAAACGAAATCCCTCAAAACATTTCTGTAATCGTCGGCCCTACGATGAGCAGTCTCTGGATCTGTCTCACGTATCTTTCACGCCGTCCAATATTTCCATACAAACCATTACATATACGGAGCGCGCCACTGTTCGTATCCGCGTCGCGCATACTCGCGCCTCGACCCCAGCCGCCAGCTCACAAAGAGGATATCTTTCGAATCGTTCGTAGAATTCCCGTCGTATCAGGACGGGATGTAAAGCTTCCTGGGGGATGAGCCGCTTAGCCTCTAAACCTTGTGTGCTCTGCCACAGTCCTCCGTGCCTTCCCCGCGCGTCGCCACCCTTGATCCACCCCCGCCAACGTTCTCCCGGTGTGCGCGCCACCCTTTTGTACGGACCATCATCCCGCGCCCGTGATAGGTGGTGCGGCCCGTACGTGTGCACGCATACGGGCAGCCGGACCCGGAGAGCGTATATACGGGTCCTACACGGGGATTATCCAGGTTCTGTATTCGTGAGGATTATCTTTGGCCGTTACATCGATGTGTCCCAGCCTGTACGCGGCGGCTTTGTATGCGTGCAGCCAAATCCTTTGGCGGCACAGCCTGGTTCTCTCTCCGAGAGTCCTGATCCCGATTCTCTCTCGCTCTCTATCCATCTTTCCACGCCGATGTGTGCGTCCGTCCTACCCGCTGCAGGTGCACGCATAAGTAGAACTGTGCCCGTGTGTACACGCGTATGCACGCGTACATACACGCGCGGGACCACGTATATTTCAGTCACTCGGTTTGACCGGGGCTCCATTCGCGTCCCTTGCGAGCGTGCACGAGCAACTCGCTCGCCGCGAGAATATAGGTTCCCGGTGGGCATGTGCGCGTCCGTAGACCGGCTACATGTGTACACGTATATATGTATACGGTCGAACCTGGGATTAATCCAGGATTATTGGTCGAGTGTGCGCCGCCCGCCGCCCAAATCCGAAATCCAACGCACACAACTCAGCTAATCCTAAACCCCCGTGCCCGTGCCGTCCTCCTCGCGTGTCTCGCGCTCACACTACCGGTGTTCCACTCTTGGCACATCCTGTGTGCTCCACGACAGTCGAGGCATTATCTACTGGGTGTACGTGGAAGTATACGACGATACGTTTCGGGTGTTTCGACGTGGCCCGCTTTGAATTTCGAACTTCTGTTTTATTCGATTCCACGTCCCAACGATGGGCTCAGCCGCGATTCTGCGTCCACCCTAGGAATACGTTCGACAAGTCTGCACTTTCAAATAATTTTATACAAAATTCATTGAATTCTACAGAATGATGAGAGAGACGGAATTGTGTTTTAACCACGTTCCTGTTTAACTTCTTCATATGAACGATATTAAAAATCTTAATGAATGTTTTTATATTTATTTCGATTATTTTGTCGCAGTATTGATTTTTTTATGAACACCCGCCACTGTAATCTACATTCGAAATGTTACGTTTAATATTTTACATTAAGAGTACCAAAATTTATGTAAAAAAAAAATAAACAAATATAATCCGAACAACGTTGTTAAAGCGATATCGATTTTGTCTTTAGCTTCCCCCGTGGTCGTGGTAGAAGTTGCATAGCTTACATTCTGCAGTATAAACTTTGTTCTCTATTTAGTAAAAACAGCAATATCTTGTCCCAGAACTGTGCTTATTTAAAAAAAATATAATTCTTTTTCTGTATTTAGTACATGTTAAACTTACTCGAAAAGAACGTATAGATAATAACAGAGTTGTAAAAAAAGAGGGATATAATCATTTAATAGATTGAAACGTGCTGTGAAACATCGAGTTGAATGGACCGACGAATAAATTCAAAACCACTGAACGACAAACAATAGCCGAGAGGATCAGAAGTTCGGTTTCCAGTCCCGTGGTGATCTAAATGGAGTCGGAGAAAGGGTTAAACGTCGTAACGAGTTCAATCGTATGCTGCAAGACGGCGCAGTACATGTTCGCGGATCGCCTAGCCACATAGCCAGGGATTCAAATTTAATCCGGATTAGTTTGTAAGGGTCACAATATCCTCCCCTCTTGATACCCAACCCTTACGCATACACGAGGAACCGGGCGTACAGGTAAAACCGAAGCACATGGACACGCAAACTCTATTATCCCGAGCCCGCAGTTGTCGTGCTCCGAAACCAATGAAGAAGATTCCTAACAGAGAAATCTTTCAGTTCAACATCATCCTTTATTAGAAACATTTTTAGTAGTGACCTCAGACAGTGTTCAATGTCTATCTATCTCGACATGATTGATCCTGATGAGTACAATTCTTATGCAATTTGTAATAATACTTTCATTTATTGAAGAACTATTTGCCCTTCTTTAAATTTCTCCACTTAGTTGTCTGTTCCATTTATTTAAATGAAAGCTAGGATTTAATTTTGTCGGATATCCGGATAATCCGGATTATCCATATCCTTATCATGAATTCATTAGTGATGACCAAGATGCACTTTTGTTTCTAAACGTAATAAAAAGCTGCTTTAAATATCCGGATATTATGCAGATAACTATGTATCCGAACCATGTATATGTATACATAAATTCAGATAATCCGGCTGGGTGTATGGATAGTCGTAGTCCTAATCTGAGTATACAATTATAAAATTAATTCATAGCTTATAAAACGAGAGAGACGTTTCTTAGAACGTTGAAAAATATATCTGCCGATGGAATTCCCATGATCGTGACTCGGGGTAAGAAACTGGTGATCGTCGAAATACAGGGAGCAGAAAAGTACATATTTGCCCTCCGAATTTCGGATGGCGAGGGGAGAAACTGGAGGCACGCACTTCTTAAATCTACGGATTCCAAGGATCCTCTTTAAATCTCCAGCGTCAAAACTAATCCTCGGTTTTCGGGTCGCGCGCCTTCCTTTTCCGCCTTTTTCCATCTCGACTTTCCCTGCCGTTTACGACGGTGTATATTTTTTTTTTTCCAAGATCTTACAAAATTCCTGGAAATTTACAGAGGGAATTGCTTGCATTTGAAAATGAAAACGACACTCAAAGTCAGGTGCTGAAGTCAATTTACAAACAGAAAAATAAGTTCTATAGATTTAAATATAATAAATATCTGATGTGTCAAAAAAATTAAAATAACAATAATAATTAATTAAAAATAAAATAAAAAAACGTAAAAGAAAATGAATCCTCATCGATAATTTTTATCTATATGGTCATTGCTAATTCTGATGAACAATTCTTGACTTCAAGAACACGTATGAGTTTTAATTTGATATGAGAAAGCCATACAGTAGGAGTAGCATAATGTACGGGACGGGAGTGATCGATACGTCTCGAAGTCAAGCGCGGAGTCTGCTTTTCGTTCGCCACGGCGGCAAACGGACGCGTGCAAATTGTTTCCACCGCATTATCGAGGATCAAGGAAATTCCGCCGATAGTCTATCTCGTTTACGAGCTTTAACGACCCCTCCGAGCGACCTCCGTCGTCTACGCACACGAGTCCCTCCCGTCATTCGCGTTGGAAACTAGCTCCGCGTCCGAGTACATATCTTTAACTTGTATACCGCGACTACATTAACGGTTTCTCCCTGTTCCTCGAACAGCATTGTCAGATTACTTTCATTGTTCGGACAGACATGAAATTAATTAACTGATTAAAGAAACCGTTACGCACATATACTATATGTAAAGAGAAGTAATTAATACAAGTGAACTTAAGAATATCAGAATGCAAAGATTAAAATATATTCGATAAGCTCAGTATCGATTTTTTTTTAAATGAACTTTGATAGATTTTAAAGTGAACGAGTAAATACGCTTTAATCATTGTTAGAATTTACTACTACGTTCCTATGTCGTGCTTATTGTTGGACAATTTCTTAGCACCATCGGCGCTGATAATCTCGATCAAGGTTCAGAGGTACAGACACGTTAAAAGTTGTTTTCACACGATCCGCAGCCGTAAAGGTGACTTAATTCGCTCGGCATCAAAGATTTACGGCCGAGGGGACAACACGTGAACCATCCAGCAAGATTTGGGGTAATGGGGTGTACACTGTTGTTCAGAAAACTGCTGCTTAAAGGAAAGAAGCGAACGAAGTGGAGCAGAAAAGAAAAATTGCTAGTTATGCTTGAGTAAAGAATAAGTGATTTGTAAAAATTAGATTGACGATTTTAATAGATTTTAGTATTGTAATAAAATATTATTGTCCTACTTTGTATTACATATTTATAAT
>NW_017176634.1:318174-347520 GCF_001652005.2 Ceratina calcarata | reverse complement strand
CTGTTATAGAAAGTAATTTAAAAATACTAAGAGCTAATATTTACTAATGAGCAGAACGAGAAGACCTGTATTTAAAGAAAAGAGATGGCAATACTTACCGGTGCTGGAAGTAGATTTGCTGAGATCGAATCCCTCTTGTTTCGGGCTTATGCTCGCTTCTTGTTTGGGGTGTTGATTGTGCGCAGAGAACGGTGTTTGGGGCGCGCTTAGGGGTGTCTGCGATTGATGAGGATGCACCGGTGGTGGTTGAGCAGCGTTCTGCGGCTGAGACTGTTGGGACTGATGAGACTGGGGACTCCTTGGTAACGAGGACACGCTGCTCGGCCTCGAAGGTGGAGAGGCCTTGTGTGTCAATGCCAAAGCCTGGCTCTATAAAACAAGAACAGATTTTTTTGGTGTCAAATTAATTATTCATTACTGTCATCGATCAAAGTATGCTAAGGAAACTACATCTAAATAAGTAAACTCGCGCATAAAAACGTCGAAATGGATAGCTGTTGTTAATGTCCTTCGAATATCTTTTGTTTATTTTAATTTCGTGATAAAAGTAAAAGCCTCAAAAAATCTTAAGGAATCACTCGTGGTACCTAACGCATTGAGAACTGGAGGCACTTTGCCTGCACGTTACAATTAACAAGAAGGGAGACAGTCAACCTCGAGATTCATACGGAACGTAACGTTCGTATCAGCCAACTAATAAATTCAAATGATCGTTCGCGACTCCTGAAATAACTGTACGTGAAGTACGTGTAACGACGGATAAAGTAAACGGAGTGAAAGCGGTGAATTAATTGTGCGGTTTAATAATAGACGTAAGGAGAGCAACGTAATAATTTCGTCATTTATTTCGATGAGACGAGGAGAGCCCTGCCAGCGTCAAGACGTACGCACGACGTAAGTTAAGTACTTAGACGAGTCGAATCCGCGGCTACTGTTCGGTCTTGGTATCGAACGAGCCGGATGATCTAAGCGTTGTCGCCGATGAAATCTGAACACGTGCTCAATTCCGACAACGTACTCGCTAAAGCATAAGCGCGGACTTAGATTTATGTATGAGTGAACTGAACTTAACACTAACGGCTAAGCCGTTCACGGTGTCAACGAGGGTTAACTGGACCCAGAATGCGACAATCCTACACTACTCTACGGCCGAAGTGCGAAATGCACCGCGCGCCGCCGCCGGTTTTCGTTCTCTGAAAACTGGATCGTCGATGACGCTTCCGAGGAACTGCGTGACCGAATCGTCCAAGAAGAAATCGTTTAACCCCTTTATACTTTATACCCGTTATCGCGACGCTTTTTATTTTCAATCCGCATGTGCCGTTCATTCATCAATGAACCATAAATGGTTCGAATAGAAGTTTTATGGAAATATATGTAGAATACTTTGGTTGCATCAAGGAGAATGATTGGACCTGATTAGATAAATTAGTTTTAAAAATGTAAATCTGTCTACGTATTTATTGCGTCAGGTGTACAAAATAAAATTACATTGGATTATTCTTATTTACACTTCATTAATTTTAAAAACTATTTCATTTTATATGGAGATTGACGTATGTAGCTTAAGAGGGAGGTATAAGAATATGTGAACTTTGAACATTATCTATTAAATTTGGAGACGTTTTTAATGGATTCATGATATTCGCTGTTAAGTACTCAGTATTCTCTTCAGAATTTAAGTAGCTAACCTGATACACTTCATTGATCAGTGCCGATAAAGACTACTACGATATGCTTATTTTGTTAGTCCATTACGGATAAACTTTTACTTCTTCCAAATGAACAGATCTCATTTAAGATTAGATTAACCGAACGAAAATCTAAGATAAAGTTTGGTCAGTAGCCTTAAATCGTGTCTTTCTCGACACCATTCAACGTGTCTTATTGAGAATGGATTTACCCGAATACTACATATACCTGGGAACGATAAACAAAGCGTATAAGTGAATAAACATGTATGAGATTTTCAGCGTACACGAGCAAAGACTACCTCAATTTGGTTTTTTTCCCCTGATTTCATGTACACTTCTGTCATGTAATTCTGAACGAAAACTTCTCTATCTTGCTGGGGCATCGATTGACGTCGAAAAATCGTTGAAGAAATATTCGATAATCGCGATTGATCCTGCGATAGGCACCGAGAAGGCCGAGTTCAGGTCGTTGCGCGATTTTTTCACTGGCCCGGACTGTACCGGGGTACCAGCTACTGTTTCGGGAGCTGCTTCGAGGTATGCACTCGCAAAAAACACGTCAGACCGCTGAAGACCCGGGCTTGGAAGCGGAAACGAGATGCAACGAGGTGGATAGAATAGGACGAGGTAAGAGAGGAAGATTAAAAGAGGGAATAAGAGAGGGAAAGGAGGTTCGATGAGAAAGGGAAAGAATAAGAAGGCGTCACGAAGGGTGGACGAGAGGGAGGAGGACGGTAGAGGAGAAGAAGAGAGCCACCGACGAGGACACCGTCGAGGTGGCGAAGAGAGGAAAGGAGCAAAGGCCTGACACCGGCCTGTATAAAGTGGCGGACGAGGGAGTAAGGCAAAGTCCGGAGGTGAGCACGGATTGGACAAGGACGACCAAGGGGCTCCTTGGCTCGTTTCCACGCAAGGAATGAGGATGAACGCGGGCTCTGTAAGCGGGAACGCATAAGAAAAGGCAACAGGTGGATGGGGTTAGCGGCTTATCCGGCTAACGCCCCAAGTGATATCGCGGTAACTTCGACGTGACGCGAAAGGGGATGCACCGTTCGTCGTGCAAAAGGTGCACACGGGTTCCTGCTCCACGGAATTTCCGACAACTGTTGAATCGACGCGACGAATATTTTCGGCTTCAGCCAATCCGTCCATTTTAAGTATTTTCACTCCACTGATTTTAACAAGATTTATTATCTATTTTTTTTTATATACATTTGCATAAATTCTAATAACCCATAGTGTCCTAAATAAATTAAAAAAAGGCTCTAGGTTAAACGAAACGAATTCGAAGCGTGTCTTATTATTAAAAAGAGAACCAGAACTATCTATATTAGCACAAAGGGAGGCTATTAAATGAGAGAAAAAAATTGACGAATTCGGTTGCTTTATGCAAAACGCAACATCATCATGAATTAATACCAGCATCGCAAACAACGGTTCGACATCGTTTATCGGCGGATCAGCTTATCTACCGGGTGTTACAAAGATACGCGTCGTTTCCTGCACTGCTGGGTGTTTCCCGTTAAGACGATAACCTTAATCGTCGTCCGATGTAAAATTTCTGCCTTCGGTTCAAGCGAGCTGGGACAAGGGACTGACCAGGAATTCCGTGAATTTATTTGCGGACGGTTACCGAGTCCCGTCTTTTAACGAGCTTACGCAACTTCCAACTAGAAACAGCCGGCCTACGATATTTGGCAATTGAACATAGGTCCAGCTCGGAGTATCCCCTTACGTCAGCTTTAACGAACTTCTAAATTGACAGACGTTCCTACAGAAAATTTCGCGACGAATTTCGCTGTTAATATACAAAGTGAATGCATGAAATTATTGAGAACGTAAAACAATTTATTGCTTTCTCATTTCTAGTGTAGCCTAATTCCTGTCAAAAATATTAATGAAGCTAAATCCTAGAGAAATATGTAAAAATGTTTTGGCTATTAATTAATCATACAAAGTTCCTTTGCATACTTTGTGTATCTGACGTCTAACGAAATAAATGTATAATTCTCGAACTGTGTACATATTTCGTTTCCTCTTACGGACGTAATGTTTCGATATTTATTAACGAAAGAACCAGTTCATGAGTCGATAACACGCGGTAAAAACTGGTTTTTCACATTGGAAATATTCAATAATTATGACCCATCGCTACTACAGATCGAAACTGGTATGGATTAATTGATTGTAAACAAATTTACAAAAGTTGAAATCTGATTGAAAATAATTATGCCTATTTTTTGTATTTGCTTCCCAATCGACAGATTATCGATTGAATAACATCGACAGATGTAATATCTGTTTTTATCGGATATCGATAGAGAATGGTATTAAATGTCTCCGCGGTTCACGTTAATCGTGCAGCATCCTAATCAGGCTTATCGAAATATCAGAAGCCCGATAACCATATACAATAATTGGACCTCTTCCCGCGAATAGATAATCCACGGATTGATGCTCCCATGGTTACGTTACGTAAATTGATCAATCCGTTACCAGATGTCTACCTCCTCCTAATCATCTCTAAAAGAAAAACATCGAAATAGTTTTATAATTTAGGCGAAGAACATCCGTACGATCTTAATTACGATTTTGTTAATAGAAAATTGATGTATAATACGTATATCAACACTACTGTTTGTAATAATATATGTTCATTGCGTGCTGCGTAGATAACCCGATAAGGGAATGAAGGATCTGGGCAGGCAGGAAAAGGGCCGAGGAAAGTTTTCTACCATGCATTTGATGTATCGGCTTCGGCGGCCGGATAGATGGATTACAATCATTCCGGTAGCTGGGGTGGTCAAATACCGTGACCATGCGTGCCTCAAACCTATCCTCGGACGTACATGCACGCACTTTCGAGTGCACACGTGGCCACCTCTCTCCGTCCGTGTGCGGGTGTGACGTCGACGGTACACTCTTGCGTGCAACGACGACGGCAAGGACGTGTGTCTTTCAATCAACAGAACGTGTGCTTTCTGTCAGCGGAATTTTGAAACATCGATTGTATGTTTCGGTTATCTTCGGATCGACCGGCTGCTCGTTAGACAGCCGCGCTTAATTACGAAGTTCATTAAACGTCACGCTGTCTACGAATATATCTTCGTTCGAAATTTAAAGTGGATTTCTCTTGTAACTCGGTTCGATAATTTTTGTACGTAAATTTTTTATCTCTATTATTCATCGCTTCTTCCTGTTACTTAAAAGTGTTATGAGATTTGTCTCTGTATATGTTAAAAATTGTGTATGCCGTCAACTGTTTGTTCGCGGTGCGTAGCGCGAATCAAGGAAAAAATATGTTTCCACACGCAGCTAAACAGCGTGGTATATACAAATCGTTCATCCTGGATTTTCCCCTTTTTCAGCAGCGGAAGTCAAACGCCAGTTACAAATACCTGTAAAAAGGGGAACGGACCGACGTTCGGCAAACCCTCATATAATGCTGGCCGAATCCCCGTCGGAATAAAGTCCGTGTGTTTGCCAAGGAAAAACGCATACCGTATTGTTCGTAATCTTGACAGAGGACGATGATCCTTCGGGAAGAGATCTCACGATTCCCGGGGACGTACCCGCAGTAACTGCATTACGAGATTATCTTCGATACCTTTTATACCAGCGCGACAAAGTTTACACGTTTTTTCTCGGTCTGCGAATCGCACGTAGAAAATGAGAGGAAGTATGTAGAAAAGAGTATCTCTTCAGCTGTCTCTGTTTCCTGTCTCGTTTAATCTCGACGTGCATGAAGCGACGTCGGGAACGCGCATTATGAATGACATTTAAATAGGAAAAATTGAACACACGAATACGTATATTTAATTTTAGAGTAGAGTACTAATAATGTACAAGTAGTACTTGTAAGGAAAAGATGTTGAATATATTGACCTTTGCTTCTTTTTACTACCTTCAAATATGTTATCATAGCTCCAGATGAATAACTACTGCATTATTAGATAATTAAATGTTACTAGTCGTACTCTTAAGTTTTATAATAATTGGCCTTAATATGTTTTTGGTACCTTGTTAGTGGAAGAAATGTTTTGATATTTCTAACTTGCCAAAAGATAGAGAGCAACGTCCAAAGGGTACTGAATTTTTAAACTGGATACATATATTCGAAGATCGATGGTTCTGGGGCATAAATGTAAAAAGCAGAAGGTTTTGAGGATTGAAAGATCGATTGGTCAATGGAGATGCGGTCTTATTGCATTGAATGCCAGAACGTGAGCGTGGTCGTAGCACAGGAAGAAGGCAGGGGCACATCCGTATCGTGGTCAGAACCCGTGACCCCCCGTACATACACGTGTAAATGTACGTATGCCCATCCACGCAACACATACGATCCGCGGTTTTACCAAGGATTATCTCTCCCAACCCTCTCAGTCTACCTATACCGTTGCCCTGGTTGACGTCCGGAAATTTTAGAGACTACCTACCGAGACTTTATACGTAATACCTTACACCTTCACATTCTACTTGAAAGTACTTGAAACAATTTAGAATAAAATGCTGTCGCTTATGATTTTTAAACTACTGTAATTGTTATAACATTTTTTAAATTTTATAAACGATGTTTCCCTGGCTCAAAAATTTATCTTATTTCTATTCATGTATTGTAACGGAAAATTGATATCGAGAAATTAGTCTGGCAAGTTGAAATGCTCAAGGGGGCATAAATAGGTAGGGTGGCCAATTGGCTGTGTAATGTTAGAAGGGGTTACTTTTCAACGGTGTCATTCATGGGTACCATCGTCAGTTGTCGTATTCTCCTGGTGCGAAAATAAAACAAGATAATGTATAATCGTAACATTTACCTGTACTTGATCCGTCTTCGTATTAGCAGCCATCCATGCCTCTACAAACGTGTCCATAGCGCTCTGAAAATCCATTCCCCCGTATAGTTCCTCAATAATTATCCTGGGGCTCGGAAGTCGCCGCCATTTTTAATTTTACACTGACATTTACCGGTTCGACGATTTTCACCGATTTTCTGTCCGCTCTTACGTATTATTTAACGATGAATGAGTCTTAAAATTGATACACTTCCTCCCGATGCACCTTGCGTATGCTAATTCTTCGTTAACCTCGAATCACAACCGAATGGATTCATATTTCGAGCAAGCGAGTAAGATAATGGATGAAATGCACTTTTTAATTTCAATTTTCTAATTGAAATGTATTTTCGATTACTACCGGTGGCTGAAGATCTTATTTATCACGATATTAGTCATTAAGAGTGAATTATAAGTCATATTAATATTATCAGAAGATAGAATTGATTAAATCACCTGATCAATAACGATTGCGGACACTTACGACTAGATCGCGAAGAGTGGTTTAGCACACACGTGTTTGTCGCTACCTACTATGTCGAAACTGGATGAAATTGGCGCCTGCATGGGTCACGAGTTTCTACACCAGTGATACTAAACCAAATAGTTTACATGTATAAAACTATACAATTTCACCTTCTTTGGATCAATACGAGATTTCTAGTCTTTTTAGAGGAGCAGTTCACAGTTTGGTCAAATATACAAGCACTGTACCATTAAATAATACTTGCACTGATAAAAATTTCTTTACTAGATGTTGCAAGAAAGTCTTCCGGTCTGTCAAGTTTTAAGACGTTACGTGTATTTCTGAGTTGAATTATCGTAAAATCACCGAAATTATAGACATCTCGATTCGGCCAGCATGTGACGTTTCAGCTTCTGTTTCTAAACAATCGATCACATCGGCTGCTTCTCAGTATTCAAATGCTTCGATATCATCAACAAAATCACTTTCGACAATCGATAACAGATGGAATCCTGAATATGACGATTATAAATCGTAGATCGTTCAATGAACACTGTTCTCAGTTATGTTTCCAACAGGTCCTCGCTGTTTCTCATTGATCTTGAACAGAAATCCATCTCCAGCGATTTTCTTAATAAGATTCTCGATCATGTTCTTCTGAAATCCGGTAGTGGAAAGCGAACGGTGGTCGTGGACATCTGTACACGATGCTGAAAAATATTACACGATCCGCGAGAGTCACACGTTCGCATGGGACGGCGTTCGAGCCGCGACTGTGCGTGCCTGAGCGTCGCGGCGCTGGTTCTGCCCCTACGGCGCCCTACCCGCCGTCGCCGTCACCCCACCACCTCGTCGGCTACCATCGCCCACTTTCGAGGACCATCCTGGTCCCTCACTCGAATGGTTCACCCTCAAACCCTGTGGAACTACCTCCGTCATCCGTACAATTCCTCCAGTTTCTCTGTTTTCTCTCTTATCCTCCTCTTTTTTGTCTCACTCTATCCCTCTCCAATTTTTCCTCTCCTTCCCTATGATCCATCGATCCACCGTCTCCTATAATCTCGTTTTCGTCATCCACACAGTTTCCATTTTTTTTAACAGTTTATCCCACTCATTCATTTATTTTTCTCGAAATTTATTATATTTCTTTGTTTATTTTTATATCTTTTCTATCTCCCCTCGTCTTCTATATTCACCCCTTTCATCGTCTGGCTATCTCTTCTTCTCCTTATCTCTGCTCGCGCTTAGCCTTTCCTTCTTTCCCTCACGATCCTCCTCCCTCCGCGGTTCGACTCCCACTTCTGGTCCGGGAGCTAGTTTTCCGGTGTATCCCGCTCCTCTTCGCCGCAACGCTTCAAGTCGGGGGTGTGTCTAGAGATAAGATGCACGTACACCGGTGCACCGTATACCTGCAACACAGTACGCGAAGCGCTGCACTGCACCGCGGGCATCGGAGACCAGGGGCCGGAAGACAGAGAATTAAGATCTCTTGCGGGGATTTCGATCGTGCCACTTCCCTCCTCCCGTTTCCACGACTCTGATTTGGTTTTCTACACTGAAACGTTTCTCATCTCTTTAATCGAATCGCTCCTGCTTTTCCTATTTACTAGCATCGCGTTTGGATGCTTATTAAAAGTGTCCTTTAAACATTCGCTTGAAAAATATTTAAATAGTTTCTAATGACATAATATTGAAATTTTTTGCTATATTGCACAAGTTCGTTTCTGTCCACAACTTTCTCATATCAATATTTTATAATTATATTTAGCACACTACTTAAATTCTATTAAAATCTGAAAGTTTGACCAGCCGCGTTCAAAGTTGATGTTAGATCAAAGGGACTGACGTATACCCTAGGCCATGTGTTGACAGTGGCTTCAGATTACCCGATTCGTGAGAATTAATTTCCAACGAGAATAAGCGATGACGAATAAGTAATAACGTTGTTCGTGGCTAACACATCCGCGATATTTCAGTGCTTCACGCTTGCTTATTCTCCTTCGCGATTAGAACTCTGCCTTCTGTGTCTGCGCGAACAACTACACAATTTCTACCATGCATGATACGTGTATGGTTTCACTCGGATAGAATAGAAACGACGTAAATATGTAGTGATACTATATATAGAGAGTGAGACTGGATTGTTGCCAGTTATGCTAGAAAGAATAAAACGTTTAATAAAATTCTCCAAGTATTTTATTTCAATACTGATTCCTTAATGAAATTGTATGCAAATATAGAAAATATTTATAGTCTGCTTCGAAGCATTCGTACGCGGAAACTTTTTAATATTTGTCACCAATTACACAGCACAACGAGATTGATTACATCTATCATGTCGTTCCATATCCGTCCCGGTTTCCGGTGAACCGAGTGTATAATAACGATCACCGTTTTAACGTGGCACGAGCGCGCAGCATTTCTTTTCCACCGTTCAAATCCAATTGTTGTTCCTGGTTTCGTTTATTAAAGTTGATCCATTTATCAAATGACGCGTTGAATGCGCACGTCTCGTCGTCGCGCCGCCGCCGCGCCGGGTGGATACATACTTTATATTCAGTTAAATGAAACAGCAAAACTCGTTTAACCTAGATTGCCGGCGAAGTTATTGGTATCGATTCATGAAAGAGGTGAAAAAAAAAATGTATATATCTGATCGGTCGGCTTAATCACGACCAGATTCCGAAAGCGGCGCGGTATTAAATTCGATAGTCCGGGGATTAAGGAAACGCTCGTCAGTTAATCCATTATTCACGTGACATCTGCCATTTAACGTTCTATGCGATACCATACGATTTTATTACTATTTCCTCTTTTCTTGCTATTCCAGTTCACTTGTCAACTCTTCCCTTTCCCACTGTATCAATACGATAATCTATAATGAATATTGAAATAAAATGCAATACTTTTATGACTACTAAGTGTATCTTGTTATTTTATCATCAAATTTATTAAGTTATTGGTCATACAAAATTGACTGTATAAATTATTTCGATCATATATTACAGGAAGTATGAATAACGACAAGACTACTCAATCTGTATTGTTTTCCATGCTTTTTATCTTAATTCTAAGGAAGCTGGTTTCGAAATGAGATGATAAGACAACGGTATCTCCTATACCAGAGCAGGCATAGGCTGAAGCCATCCGAAAATCCTTCAAGGAAATGCCTCGTGACAGATTGGGAAAATCGTGAGATTTCGTTTCGACGATACAACATTCTACACTTCTCGGATCCAATTGTGGAAGTGAATCAGGCAAGGCGAAGCAAAGGCTTAGATTCTTGTGCTAAGGAGATATTTAATCCAAACTATATTTCGAATTGAATCTCTCCATAAGACACTGCGATATTTATCTTACAAGAGTTTTAATATCAGGTTGATGTAAAATTCAGTTTTACGTTAAAATTAATTATACAATAAGCTGCCTCGTTTTCATTAAATCGTATTTGACGATATTCAGAAAAATCATGCAATGTTGAGTGTCGGTAGGAGAACAACCTACAAGTTTCTATTCAATCACGAATGCACGGATTCCTCCTCAGTCAATTTCGAATCCAGTTTCACGACGCTTTCCCCTATATTACTATTTCCTATGGTAACCTAAGCGCTCCTTATCGCAACGGGCGAAGCCAATAAAGCATCTACGAGGCTTTACCTCAAACTTCTCCAACCCCCGCGGTGCACTCTTCCGAGCGACCCATCCCCATCGGAAACGACACGGTCACGCACACACGTAAACGCGAACTATCACAAACCAATGGAGCCGAGCCTTGTACACATGGAACGTCTTTCTGGTAAGAGGAGCCAGAGGGACCGGTAGCGAGGTAATGATTGCATCCGCGGATGCCACGGATGCAATCTGTGTGCAAAGCGGACCGAAGTTGAGACCCGAAGGGTGGAGACCGGCGGTGGATGCGGAGAAAGCGAGAGAGACGGTCGAAAGTGGAAAGAGATGAGCGGAGGAGCAGAGAAGAGAGAAACAGGGGATGGATCACGGATGGAAGGACTACGGTTCCCGTTTAACCATGGAGGGGTTACCGGTCGAAGTCTCGCCGGTGACACGGCTGCTCGGACTATTTTCCAGGATCGCCCGGTGCGTGGGTGGCAAAGCTACGCCGTCGGGGCGTGTTCCAACGAAGCTTGCAGGCGGAGCTTTTGCGACTCACGCCTTCCAGCAAGCTGAGAGTAGCTTTCCCCGACGAGCCGACAGAAGGCCCTCTCGTCCCTCCCGGGAGGATAGTTCCTCCTGGAAGCCACCCACGCCGATACACCGGCGCGGCGCGCGCTCTTCCTTCCTTTTTCTGGAGTTTTTCCAAAGCTTCACCCTTTCCCCGAGGCTCCTTCCTACGCTCGGCCGGACCCCGTATCCATGTACCGGGAGATGTACACGGGGTTGTACGTGGTATTTGGTCGGGCAACGCCGACGCGACGTCGGAAAAAGTGGAAGGAAGGTAGTAAGGCTCGCAGCGAGATTTGGCTTTTTAGGGGCGGCGGAGTGGGCCGCCGGTGGGGTCGAACCGTGGCGGACAACTAAAGCGAGGGTAACGTATGCCCGGAACTTAATTTGTCGAAGCTTACCCAGGAAATTACGGCCGTCCTGTGCGATGCATCCGAATATCTTGGTAGCGCGGTCTCCCTCGTTTTCACGAACCACATCTTGCCCCTTCTGATATTCAGAATTTTAACATTTTTAACTATCTTTACGTGAACACTTTTTTATGATTCTTCGAAAATTATTCGAATATTTGAAAAGAAGAGATTGTGAACGAAATAATAGTTAAAGAACGAAATGCGATACGAGAGCGTATAGCACAATGCAAAAAAGCGGCTGGAGCCTCCAACAACGTGTTCGCTGATCTACTTTCTCTCTCATTCAATTACAGGGATTGGCAATAAAACGGAAGTAGCCGTCGAATTTAAATTTCTCGGCCTCGAGATGCGATCGAGACGCCTTCTGTGATAAAGAAGAACTGCTCGAGTATAAAGTCTGAAATATACGAAATGAAATACACATCGCGCGGGGGAGTGCGAGAGAGAGAGAGAGAGAGAGAGAGAGAGATGAGAGAGAGATATAGTTTCTTGCCGGGCGTATGTAGTACATACGCGATACGCCGCACAACCGCGGTGCCGCGAAATCTGTCGAGCATGTGGTCTGGAAGCGTTAAGGTACAAATTGAAAACCATTTAGCAAATCTCCCCCGTCGTTCGAAGTGTTAATAAATTCCGGTTTACGAGGGTCGGTGGGGTTACGTTATGGATCTACGAGCGCCGGTGCGTTAACTCACATAAAAGCGCCTGGGTAGCGTCTCCACGCGTGTAAAAAGGATCTTACGTCGCGGAGCCGGAATGCTCGTAGCCGCCGTGGGAGCCTCGCGGAAAATGTTTCGTGTCATCGGTGCCTGGGGATCTTTTTCTCGCTCCATCGAGCACCGACGCGGCGTTCCTCTTCTCCTCGTGTCGTACGAAGGGATGTAGCCTCCCCGAACGGTGCTGCTTATAATACCGTAGGAGAGAAAAATATTTGTACACTGTTTCGCGTGTATTGCGGCAGTTATCTATTGATTAACTCAGCCAATGTGTCTATCTAGTAATTAATCTCCGTATAATTATACTAGCAATGATTGAATGTAGATAGTATTCAAATACTTTCCGTAATCAATGTTTATATGTATGTGCTATGAAACAGTATTAGGTAGGAAGTTGGTGTAAAAATATATTCGTTATTCGTTGTAACTATAGATCTGATCTAACCGTAATCAGCTTCCGTCCTCTTTTCTCGAGTTCCTTTATCTCCTTGTCGGGCAGAAACGATGCTGAATTTAATACAGCTTCGTTCAATAAACTCCCGTATACACACTCATCTTCGTGTCTAAATTCTAACTCGACGTAGAGTTGTACATCGTAATCCTCTGACTACGTCGAGCGGGTCCTTTGAGGGCGGAAAACGTTACCGGCGGAGAGTATAAACGAGAAGATGAAGCGGAACGAGGACTGAGAGAGAAACGAAGAGAGACCATTGGACGTGTGCTTCGGCAGTTCGTCGAAAATCTGTACATGTATGTACCTGTAATACGTCGTAATAGGAGATATATGCCGTACGTTGCGTACGAAGTGCCACGTATCTGGAGTTATTTACAAAATATACGAAAATGTGATGAAAATGTTTCTCGGCGAGTACGGAGCTGGAACGCGAATCGCCTCTCAAAGGCTAATGTGAAGGTTTTGAAATTTGGATTAGGTCCCGGATCCGTGTCTCCTATTACGCGACGCCAAGGCACCATCGATGTCCCCTTTTACCACGAGATTTGTAGTTTCGAAGAGACTTAGGGATGTAAATTATATGAATGGGGTATGCTTCTGTAGTATTCGACATCAAGCTGCTTAACTGATAACCAACGTCCAATCAGAATTGACAAAGTTTGTGTAATCACTGGAACGAAATTTTAGATACTTCCATATTTGAATAATGCGACACACAATTTTTATAATACCGTTTCAATTGGACATGTACTGTGAAATTTCCTGTTAAATATTTTATTCTACGATGCCTTTATTCACTCGTGGCTCCAATTAATGTATTACATTTGGGAACGATAGCCCATTTTAATTTAGTAACGACATAAATATGGTTCATGCATAAATTCCCCATAAACGGCGGCTTTAACCAAAAGGAAGGAGCACCGGGATCGGTAATTCAAATTCGAAAAGATAATGTCCCGCTGGTACAACGTATATTCCGCGAGTACCTGCGCCTAGTTAGGCAAGTTCGCTTCTGAAACCCGCCGCCTCGTAACCCCCGACGACGACGACGACGACGACGACGACGATGGGAACGGTGGACGTAAGGCGATGTAGACGCGGCTTCTCTACCCGCTACTCGACCGTGGATGCGTTATATATCACGAAGAAAACTTTCAGCATAGATAACCTACTTGAGGAGTTAGCCCGCGTACATGCAAATTTCTGAATTATTATGCCGCGACGAGTATATTATGCGAGCTACCTCTCCTCCCTCGCGCATTTCCAACCCCCGCTTTTCGCGTTTCTCCCTATTCAGGCAGTTGCAATTATCTTTGCGCAATTTCAAAAATCTCGATTAACAATCCATATTCTAACTAACCGTAAGAAATTTTGTACATTTTCTTTTCATTTCCTCGTTTCTATTTAATGTAATTTTCAGATAAGTATGCTTTTAATAATATCACTAAAGTTATCTAATAATATGTTATTATTATTAAATAACTTCCTACAACAATTAATTTTACGAACATCTGATAAAAAATTTTATCAAAGGAAGCCAAGAGCTTCCAATGCTGCATGCTCGATTGGAAAAAGACAGGAAGGCTTAGCATCTTTTTCTTTCTAACGCTTTCCCAACCTGTTCACGGACTCTATTCTCATATCCCCACGGTTTATTCACGTCGATGAAATTCAGCTTCGTTCCTGAGTATTCGTGACCTATAGCTAAACGCATCTAGTCTGTATACTGGGTGTACGCGATAAGTAATTCACTTATAACTCTATTGAGTTAACCCTTGCTTCTGCAGTGCCTCCATTTAGCCTCTGAAACCCCTGTTTCGACGGTACTTCTGCTCTTCCACCTTCTCGTGCCCACCCCCGGCATCAGCTACCCCTGTGTCATTCAGTTTTTACGATATTAATGTTCAGGAGTTAACTCAGTCCGTGTACACCCTGTAGATGTATCTATACCGAAGATATACGTAATAGATACAACTGAGCAACTCTCAAAATGTCCATTAATAGTAATAAATGTTACAACAAATTTATTTAATTTATTTCAGTGCCCTCAGTTATTTAATTCGATTATCCTTAAATTTACGTATCCTTAATATTACACGTGGTCATCGAGTATTCAAGTCTACTACACTCGAGGTGGAAATTGTTCACTAAAGTTACAATTTTTGCATTATCCTATATTTAAAGGAAGAATACGTTCCTGGAGGGGGGTGAGATCACAAAGAGAAATCTTTTACATTGAATTGCCGTCGTAATTATTCCTCGCTTGACGAATTTAAAATAAATGAACACAGGAGCGTTTTTCCATTCCAAACGTAAAGCAACGGGTGACATAAGGTCTCTGTAACGACAAACGATCGAAGACGGTAGGGAAAGAAGTTCGAAAGAAAAGACGTCGCGCAACACTTTCTCTGGTTAATTGCGTTAATTGTTCCGGAGCAATATCAGGCGGTAATTAAGGCTGCGACGGCTAATTAAGTTCCAAGCAGAGACATCCGTCCGAGCACTATCACCCCTCCGACCCCTGCCACGCGATAGGACACAAAGCTGCGGACTAACTGAATTTTCTTGAGCAACCAGGCGTCCATCAAAGATCCAAGTACTGGAAGGCTTCTCGAAGGGTTCACGGCGAGCATAACCTTTGCCATTCGATTTTCTATGATTTTTCATTTACTTTATTGAAAAATGAACAATGTGTTATCTAATCAGATAACAAACAATCTTGCACATTAATAACACATTTTCGTAATAAAAACATAAATCTGTTTATCACATGCATTATTTCAAAATAAAATCTTCATGAGGGAGCACTCACAAACGTGATTAGCGACCGGGCAAAAAGATAAACTGAAAACACGTGTTTCCTTAAAAAAGGCCGCCGTCAAAGTGAAATTGAATAATACGATCGAGTCTAATTACATCACCGTCGTCCGATAAAAGAAACGCTACATTTTTGGTCGTGAAAAGTAGTCGGGGCAGTGAAAAAGAAATATTCGTATTTATACATATATAGAATTATGTTTTAGTGTAAGTGGCTGCGAATAAAAAGCTAAATCTCCCATGAATCTGGTTCTTATCTAACTCAACAAATCTAACACATTAACCAATCTTCATGCACTCAAAATACTAATAATATGTTATTATTATTAAATAACTTCCTACAACAATTAATTTTACGAACATCTGATAAAAAATTTTATCAAAGGAAGCCAAGAGCTTCCAATGCTGCATGCTCGATTGGAAAAAGACAGGAAGGCTTAGCATCTTTTTCTTTCTAACGCTTTCCCAACCTGTTCACGGACTCTATTCTCATATCCCCACGGTTTATTCACGTCGATGAAATTCAGCTTCGTTCCTGAGTATTCGTGACCTATAGCTAAACGCATCTAGTCTGTATACTGGGTGTACGCGATAAGTAATTCACTTATAACTCTATTGAGTTAACCCTTGCTTCTGCAGTGCCTCCATTTAGCCTCTGAAACCCCTGTTTCGACGGTACTTCTGCTCTTCCACCTTCTCGTGCCCACCCCCGGCATCAGCTACCCCTGTGTCATTCAGTTTTTACGATATTAATGTTCAGGAGTTAACTCAGTCCGTGTACACCCTGTAGATGTATCTATACCGAAGATATACGTAATAGATACAACTGAGCAACTCTCAAAATGTCCATTAATAGCAATAAATGTTACAACAAATTTATTTAATTTATTTCAGTGCCCTCAGTTATTCAATTCGATTATCCTTAAAATATTACACGTGGTCATCGAGTATTCAAGTCTACTACACTCGAGGTGGAAATTGATATCCGATTAATTAAACGTATAGGCTAAAGAAGATGAGATAGGAAGGAAACGAAGGTAAACTCAAGACAGAGACGGATCGCGGTCAGAGAAAGACAGCTGGACAGGGGTAAAAGGTTAGGTCATATTGCGGATAGGCAAAGTAAGTATCCGGCTGGTCGAAACGTCGGTGTAAGACCACTTAGGGCAAGGGTTCGTCTCTTTGGGGAAGCTTATGGCGGGCCCTCAAAGTGGCCATTACGAGCCGATGGTTGGTCCGCGGATGGTCTGTAGAAATCGACGGTCAGTATCGGTCGCTGTACCACTCCCTTGCAACCCTCTCTTGCTGCCAACTTCTTCTTCCTATCTCCTCCGTCTTGCTCTCTTCCGGTACCATTTACCAGCCAAGTTGTCCAATTAGGTGTGTCAAGAGGTATCGAATAATTATGGCAGTTTACGTTGGTCGCTGTACTCCTGTGAAACAGTATCGGATCATGGAACAAAAATACTACATTCGATGCTTGGACGTCGAAATAGATGGTCGGAAATTTTAGAACCAACAATCACGTCGTTCTAAATAAATAGATAAGAAATTAATTAAAGTGACTTATCTTGCAAAATGTGTGGAGTTCATATAAAATTATGTAAAATATTCATTCCATTCGCCAGTTAATTTATTGATTTCGTATAATGAAAAATTGATTGCAGTATATAATTAAATTTATTGTACTGGTAGATAGACAAGTATGAACATTCGTAAGACGTCTTTTGTTAGTTTCATATCTTGTGTAGGGTCTAGGTCGCTTATACCGACATTTCCGAAGGGTTTGACAACTCATTGTCAACTATGTACACCAACGTTTGACGGTTATTCGATAGTTTCCGTCTTATGTAACATCCTTTCAATAACACTTCCACGTATCAGTGCTTCTATGACCTAGAAAATGAAACTTATATGCTATTTCTTTAATAATATGATAAATTTCTAATAAACAAAAGTGACTAAAATTACTTCTAATACTTCAGAACAAATCATACGTCATAGAAATATCTTTTAAAGATAATCTATTGTAAACGAACTAAGAAGGGCCCATACGTGATTTTATGGTAATACCATTTTTGCTATGAAACTATAGAGATTATTGATATGAGTATTCTGGGAAATGAATCTTTATTGCCGATCGAAATATTTTCGGTGGCGAGATTGCTGCAGCGTGGGAGGGTATCTCAGCCGGCGGAAAGACACGTTTAAAGAATTAAAGTATCTAATGCGAAAGAAAGGTCTTCGAAGTCGCCGTTTGAAAGCGAAGCATTGTCTGCTTAAGCCTGGCATTCAGTGGCATCTCTCTCTCCCTCTGCCACTTCTTCCTCTCCCTCTGTTTCTCTAGGTTCTCGGGTATAAATTGCGGAAGGTAAGATAGTACGCTGGCTGGAATCGGTGGAGGGAGAAATAAGAAATTAAGAGAGAGTCTTAGAAGAGAATAAAGCTAAGAATTAAGGCGGCAGAGAGGCTCGGGAGGGGTCTCGACGCGGCGACGGGAGGACAGGAAAGGAAGAATCAAGGGAAAGGAGGCGAGGAGAGAAAGAAAGCGGGAAGAGAAGACGGAACGAACTGAAACCAGTGCTGGCGCGCTCGCTTTCGGGCTTAAGTCCTCCCAGGGATTCTTACTCGCGCGTCATTTAACAAAACAATTAGAAGTTAACCCCTTCTTCCTTCGTCCGTTCACTTCTTTTCTTCCGAATCCACGTCCCAAAATTAAGGAGGCTTTCAACCCTTTTCAGGACTAATTCGTTGCCATGCGATTTCATATGAAACCCGCCGAATTTAGCGACGTCCGATTTATGGGCTCTCACTTGTCGATGGAAACAGAGATGACTAAATACATATTATTCTACATGGAGTTAGTCGTAAAGAGTTGAATGACATTATTTTATTTATTACATCGAATCTATGGTACATGTCCAGCTAGAGATTTATATTGACCTCTGTTTTTTAATGAAGCTGTTTGTAAAGCGAACTCATTAAAAAAGCTAATGACGAGAAGTCGCACTCACGAAAATTACCGGGTATCGTCAAGCGTGGAGCGAAGTACCATCCTCTGCTTTTCTCCTTTTTTTCATGAAAAGTCTGACGACGACTGTAGCGGAACCGTCCGCAGTGCTGCGCCGCCATGAATTCCGTCTTTCATAGCGATAAATAAAAGTAAAGCGTAAAGCAAAGACATCCAACGGCGCGGTGTTCGCTCCCTCGTCTGGTTGAACTGTGCACAACCACCACCCCGTGCGATTCCATCGATACCAGAGCTCTGCACCCGAGCCCCTCTTACAACTCACCCCTCCCCCCCCCCCGCCCCCCGTCCCACTGAAAACGTCGACTCACTTCTTAGAACTATGACTGCCTCGCGAATTGAGAGCAACCGCAAGATAAATATACCATATTTTTCCATACCGCATTCGAATGTGCATAATCCTCAAACGGAGGAGACGTGTACACGCGACATCACAATTCGTGTTTCTCCAAGACTCGTTTTCCCCCGAGGGGAGAGGATCGGTCGAAGGGAAACGGAGAAGATTTCTACCAATTATCAGAGGCGCGCCGTTTGATCTGGATAGGTAGGTGTGTACGTGTGTTGATTCTGTAAAACTCTTATATTTATTTGTAAAAAGGAGGAAAGATCTTTCGCGAGACGAAGGGACGGCCTGTTTTTATGCGTTGCGACGCGACGGGGTGGATCGAAGGGGTTCGTGAAAAAAGTTTTCCTTCTGATACTCTGTTTATCAGGTAATTATTTTTTTTCTCAGGGAAAATTAGTGGGGGCAAACACGGTTTCGCCTCTTTCTCCCCACTCCCCGAGGAGTTCTGGTTAATTTATCCGATTGCTACTTTAGTCGTCTATTTGCAGATACTTGTTCTCAAAGTTGAACGCTACTCTATGTGGGTATGAGTTATGCAATACTGGTTATGTTTGAAACTTTTGATAGCTACCGTACTAGTCTATTATTTACACATTTCAATACGATTTCATTGTAAGTAAAATATATGTCTATAGTCTCCAATCATTATTCAATTATGTCGTCAGTAATAAGTACATTTCATCGTACAGGTAATATGACCTGTGATCATTAATGTGATAATAATAGAAAAGTTGAAATGTGTTAAAAATTATAAAACGACTGAGTTTAACGAGAGGAAAACGCGATGAAAGAACGATTTATCAAGATCTGCGACTCATAAAGGACTTGTAATTCTCAGTAGCGGTTCACCTTCGCATTGGCCCCGATGGGAATACGCCACTGAGTGGTATGAGTTACCCTGAGTGGCTATTGTCATGTTAAGCGCTCGTCTTTCACCCCCAGTCGCGGTTTCGTTAGGCCGAAGAAGACTGTTATCTCATCAGTGCTTTTATGAGAAACATTCGGTCGTATTTTCCTAAAATTTCCAAGAAAAAGGAACTCGGGTTATGACAATTAAAACCATAGCGTGAAACTAGATAAATCTCATTATAATCATCCATTGAAGACATTCATTAAACGTCGTTAATAAAATACGATCACTGTGTATAACGCGTCACATGGAATGAAATAGTGTGAATATGAAGTACCGAGTAATTTTTAAAGTAATTGCTTTGGTTCTTAATCAAAACGTAAATGCAATTAATCGTATTAGCATGCATGTGGGCCATTGTCAGACGAATTTTCTCACAAGTGGCCAGCGGCGGGCAAAGTTGGACTTCCAAGCCAGACGTTTACACACGTACGAGCACACTGGCGATTGGCGACCGTGTATTTGGATGAATCCCGTGGAAGGGTCGAGGTCAACGAGTAGGGGACAAACCTATAGGATGGATGGTTGGTTCATCGACGAAAGCCGGGAGCTTTTTAACCGGCGGCTACGCTACCCCCGATCGGCCGCGCCAGATTAATTTCATCATGAATGTTAGCCCAACACTTGAGATTCAACCGCAGCCAAACACCCTCTATGATACTCTATTAACAGTTTAAAGCGTATTACAGTCGCGACGCGAGCTTGTTCTGTCCGCGTGGGGTTCATGAAAAATGTTCTCGACAAATTCATATTAAAATCAGAAAATAGTTATCGCGCCGGATGCAATGCAACGTGGAAAAAAGAGTATCAATTTTATTAAAATATGTGCAGCTTGCTGACATAACATTGGGTACGTGGGAAATGTGGAAAATGTACTCGAAATAGGTAATGTAATGTGTGCAAACCGGTTAACGAAAACGACATATGTGAATACGTGCGGATACACGAACAAGTGAATTTCTATATAAGTCCTATATCAATATTTATTGGCTATGAAGGATGGTATAAAATTCGCAGCCTACTTGTGATGTTTGTAATCCTTTTTACTGTCGGCAACTGTTGTATTTTTCGTTGAAACATAATGAGAAAAAATTAATCGATTACTCCTAAAGTATACGAGACAGAAAAAATTTGTATATGACCTTCTTTTGTAGATAATAGCAGTACCTACAACTTTTATTTTAAGCATTTTTCGAAATTTTGACAAAAAAAAAATTTTTCAATTTTTGTCGAGATTTTCCAAGGGGTACCCCTTCAGATTTCGCGAAATTTTCGTTTTTTGCCCATAACTTCTACACCGTTGGAGATACGGAAACATTTATATGACCATTTTGTAGAGGACGACGAGATCTACAATTTCTGTATAAAATTTTTTGGCTAGGGTCAATAGTTTACGAGTAATTTGCAAAAAACTGCTTTTTCGTTTTTCGTCAATAACTCGTAAACTGTTGATGCTAGCGAAGAACTTTTATATAGAAATTGTAGATCTCGTCGTCCTCTACAAAAAAGGTTGTATGCAATTTTCTCGTAGGTTCAACGGTTTAGGAGTTATTGGCAAAAAACAAAATTTTTTGTCCAAAGTTCGCCATTTCGACGGTGGAATGGTCGGATTTTGTCAATGCCAATAAAATGCCAATTAACTGGACTTAACTCGTTAAATATTGAAGTTAGAAGAAAAATTCATAGAATCTTTCTTGTAAAGGACTTTAGTGCCTACAATTCCTGTATAAAAATTTTTCCGAGATTTTGTCAAGAGATATTCCTTCAGATTTTTGGAAATCTTTGTTTATTGCAAATAACTGCTTATCGCTCACTGCTTCTTTCGCGTCCAAGCGAAAAATGTTTCATACAGAAACTGTAGCTCCATTTGCCAGATACAAGAAAGGTCCTATGCAATTCCCTTCTGATTTCACTGAAAAGAGCGATCACCGATTATTTTTAGCCCCATTGGGCCCTATTCGCTATCTCAACGATTACACGGGCATTGCCACTCTTTAATAGCATTTCCTCGATGCGGCAAGTAAAAAGAGCAATAGCATATCGATTACGCGATCGTTAAAGCATCAGAAGCGGCGTGTTACCAGTTTTGCGCGCGGTTGACAGAGACCACCAATTAGGTGTGTCTAAAAGGTCGTAGCGTCGGGGTAAGCTCGTTTCGCGGAGATGAGGGCGTCGTTCGAGTTTAAGAACGCGAAGAAAGCGGGTGGGAAAGAGATCGTGGGGGCCAGGCCGCGGATCCTTTCCTTTGCTTTTTTCGGTGGAAATAAAACTGTTGTATCTACTAATAAAGGCGGAGTCTTACTTTTAAAAGCGCGTACCGATTCCCTTGCTCTCCCTCACACTCGTTTTTCCTCGAACATCTTCGGTACCTTTCTCTCTCACCTCCGTTCTGCGTTAAAATAGGAGGGATTAGTTCCTATGGTAGCGCGGAGGCTTAAGCATTGATGAGGTTTTTAAATGGGTTCTCCTTTGACGATGGTAAGAGAGAGCGCGTAAGACGCGGCCGACCAGTTGAGGAAAGGGGGGTAGCGGCGGCGGGGGAAAGCGAGCGAGACGATATTTACCGGGAGATTAAAAAATCGGGGGAAAAATTAAGTGTTACGGGGGCACGCCCCCGTCCAGGATTTAATTCTACGTAATCCTCCGCTAAGATCGCCGAACTGCCGCTCCCTCCTTTAGCCGTACTCCTCCCCCGCCTCTTCCCGAGACGCAACCGCGTTCGTGACTTCCAACCCTCCGGGTGCGCCCTTTCTTTCTTTCTTCCAATTTTTTTTTTATCTTACGCTAATCGGACGAAATTATGCTTTCAAAAAGTTCTCGGTTAGATGCACGTAAGAACGTCTGTAAGAGAAGCTGTTTCCCTTCGTACGGTATTCTTATTCCATTCAAGATGGTATCCTAAATTCATTCAGAAGTTCTTTCCTTTTTGCGATTTGAATCGCCTGTATCGAGTATTAACTAATAAATCAGATTTTCCTTTCTTGTTATAACCAGAGATTCTCCAATGGGGGATCCGCTTTCCAGTTTGACGACGTAGTTGATGAAAAGCTTATTTTAAGAGGAACTCGGGCTCGGGTCGGGTCCTTTTTCCCGCCTGCTTTCACTCAAATAATAATGTAGCTTAATTACAAGAGGACAAGTCGATATGTTGGCGATACAAATATTTAGAGGGTGAACGAGAAGTAGCCCGCGGAACGATGTTATTAGTAAATTAACTGACATCAAAGAAAATGCGACCGGTGGTCACTTACTCTGCTAATGGAAAGCCGGCATCCTGACTGTGCGAGATATCTATAGGTGTACTTACATACGCGCGTGTATAACTACATTTATATATTTTAGTTATAGCGTATCCTGTCCCGGGCGTTGCGCGATCGTTATTCACGCGCATATTGCATACCCACCTATCGCTACTGTTACCGTTTAGGCTATCTATATCTATAGAACCCGAAGTATACACGTATCAAATTATTTACTATTAATATTTTCAAACGTTCATCCATCTCGACGATTTTTATACATTTGATGTCACTGAAGGAATTTAGTAAAACTGTACATTAAATAAATTTACGAAAGATTTGTATTGACACTTCTATTGAAAATCTAGAGTGCTTTTTAACAAGTTTTATTGTCACGTCTCGTTATTGAACTGATTAATCGATTTTCTTCCCAGGAACTGATTCATTTATCATTAAGTAGCAATGTCGAAGTGTCACCTTCTAAAACGATGATGCATAACCTCGAGTGACGAAGAAGAGGTCGAGAAGCTGAAGAAGAGGTCATACGTTCCTAGCTGGTCCTCCGATTCTCGTCCCCGCGCCTCCACGGGACCGTGGGTCTTAAGGGTGATTTCTTTTCGTTTCTGGCTCCGTCGGACTAAATTTCGCGCGTTAAGCCCTCGGTGTAATCCTGCCCTTAATATTCAAAAACGTGATCGCCCTGCCAAGCGTTCCCGATGGAATGGAAGCGGTAGCCCCCTGGGAGGAACGATCGAGCGTTGGCCTGAGCGACCGAACTGGCGAACGGGGGAAGCTTTTCATATGCTAATTGGCATTCGTCATTTTCTTATGGCAACGACTTAAGTGTGCTTAAGCGTGCTAACTCCTTTGCCGTGGCGTTAGACCTTGGCCAAGCTCGAGCGACTCTGGCCTGCGTTATTTTTTAAATTACACGATTTCACTTTGACATTAACTCGTGCTCGAGATTTCAAACAACGAAATCAAATTGGTCCTTTCTCTAGGATGTAGCTTGAGTAAATATAAAACGTTGTACATTTTATAAAATAATTTTAATGAGATTGGAAAGGTTTTAATAATGGGGATTTACTGCGGGAATTCAGTTAATTCCTGGACTCTACAGTAATCTGGTGTCGAACACTGATAAGTGTTATCTTTCATTCTAAGAATTAATCGAAACTGGAAATGTCATAATTCAAGAATTAAATACGTAACAATACAGTTTGATGTCATCTATAATTTTTATTAACAGTTCAATTTTTTTACATTGCTCATTATTTAAAATAATATTACTTAAGATTTAAGATTAAATATAGGATAATGAACAAGTCTATGAACTCACACATCTAATATCGCAGAACTAAGATACCATAAATAAATACAAAAAGATTATCTATATATGCTATTACTGACTCAAAACACATACGTCTATAGACTATTGCATTTCAATGTATCTTCTTAACTCACACAATAAACCCTACAACTATACGAATAATGACTTCCACTTACGGTACCCATCGAATGGTTCGTCTAATTAAATATTGGACTTATAGAATATCGCTCAGTTTATAATCACCACATAATACGTCCCGTAAATATTTTTCTTGTGCGATTCGAGGTGTGAGCATTACCGACTCCCATTGTAGCACACGCGTATATTACAGTCTACCTTTATCGGAGATATCTGAGTAGCATATCTGTAATAAGATAACGTGTGTGGGTTCGTCGACTATACGTGCCTCGCCTCTCGGGTGTTACGTTAGTCAAGAGTCCCTCTTTAATAGTAATTATTTTTTTTTTCGTGAAACGGTGGAAATAACACAATTGTGCAATTGACGATAGAACGATCGGAATTCCATTTATGAAACAATCATGTGATTGTTCATCGATTTTCGCGGTTGCATCGATACAGTACTCGGCGTGCTTAATAGTGGAGTGAAAGAGAAAAGTGTCGATTGATTGAATCCTCGAAAAAGTAAGTAAATTATCAAACTGTGATTCGCCGAAATAGTTAAGGGTAGTGTCTCTTCTATTTCTTAATAGACAAATAACTGTCACGCGTGTGATGTTTCGATGAACAGGATAGTAATAGAGAGTTCATGAATCGTTGATAAACGTCATCAAGTGATTCACCATGACACATAAGGTGTAAGGTATTAGATACGTGTAATAAGCGGTTACAATATCTGCAATTAATGGTTGCAGTGGTACATATAATACGGACACTGCAGTTAGTAGGAATATCGTTGATCTTTAATTAGTAATAATTCAGGATAGTACATATTGGTAAAATTAATAATTACATTAAAATTGATCGTAAAAGTTATACAAGGAATCATAATTTCGTCGAACTTGATTTATTTTCAGGGGATGGCCATAGGTCTTAGCGAAGTGATGCGATCGGAAGTGGAGGGTGGTTTAGCTGGGCCGGCTAATCCGATACCCCACGAATCGCTTGATTGCGGTTGCAGGCAACTGCCATGTCCGAAATTAGCCAAATTCGCGACCCGCAGACTTTTTGTTGGTCTACTGTCATGGGTCGGATTCATTCAATCCGCTGCTTACGCGTATCTCTACATCGCAACACCCACGATATCGAGGAGGTTCCAATTCGACCCCTACACAATGGGCACGTACCTACTATTTGATTACATTCTTGAACGTTCATTTAAATTAAAACTGAAGTATTTTCTAGTGAACAGTAAATTAATTTATGATATATATAATCGAGTGTTTTATTAAAGATTTTCCTTAAATTTGTAGAGTGGGCACTTGCAGTGTCAGAAATTTCACCCGTCCTTTTTGGAATAGTCATTGCGTATTGGGGTGACAGAATTCATAGACCCGCGTGGATTGGCGGCATTGTCATTTTGCAAAGTGTCTCGTATTTTACTATGATAATTCCTCATTTAACGCATCAGACGAAGGTCGTTGAAGAAGCCAAAAATATCACGCACATGTCAATATACTCCGGTAAATAAATTTTATTCCTGTCAATCACGGCAGTATTAAACGTTACGAGGGCAAATATTGAAAATTACTTTGTAGATGATAATCGGCAGATATGTTTGGAAACTTCGTCGAGAATTGTTTCGAAAGGAGAAGAGACCTGCTATTTTACGTTGACAGTGATTTTTATCGTACAATTTATAAACGGTATGGCGAATGTTGTGTATTACGCGTTAGGTATCTCTTATTTAGATGACAATACGAAAAAAAAGAACGTGGCTGTATTCATTAGTGAACTGATAGCCGTGAAGATTACCGGTGTCCTTTTGGGATTCATACTGGCATGGGTCTGCCTTGGGTAAGCAGTATATAATTTTATTTTATACATGTAGTATACAGAATATAAAAACAATTATTACGCAGTCAATAATTTACAAGAATTTATGTTGATTCAGGATCGATGCAGAGAAGTTTACTCCTATTCAGTCCTACAGGGAACAAATTGGTGCGTGGTGGTTAGGCTTTCCAATTTTTAGTCTGTTACTTATAGTTCCTGGTTTATTAATCTCCTGGTATCCTCGAATTCTACCATCCGAGGTAATTAATAGTGCGTTTCCGGTCGCACGCTTTTCACATTTAAAAAACTGACATTATCTCTTATCATCGGTAAGTATGAGAATGAAATTGTTGAATTTATTGGTTTCTTGCCAGGTTGTCGAGCAAGCTGCTGCCTCGTTGCTAAATATTGCTAACAGATACGATCTGTCTCCTCGACCAGTCGTGCGAAAAATCGCTAGTCCTAAATTCTTCCCATCGCTGGGTAGACTGATGATTAACAAAACATTAATCTGCCAAATTCTGGCTTTCACTCTGTACATAACTGCCATCGTAAATTTCATGGGATTTGAGAATCTCATAGCGCAATCGCGATATCATATACCGAAACCAACTGGGATGTTACTGGGCTTTGAAGATCCAACTTTATCGAGATTAATAGCAAGTAAGACATCATCGTACCAAGTGTCAATTATATAATTAAACTGCTATTTCATATTTTCTTTATTTAAGACATACATATCTTAATTAAGTAATTAATTCCAGACATGTTCAAACCGATTTTAGTCGGGTTGATTATAATTATGTCGGGTTTAGTAATCGCGAGGGCAAAGCCAGAAGCTAGAAGTGTCGTCATTCATGGCATCGTCGTTGTCCTCTTAGCATGCGGAATCATTTTCGCGTTGGTTGCCGCTGACTGTGACAGAAAAAATATCGTCAGTGAATCTGACACTTCGTAAGTAATGCGCGCAATAAAATAATAACATTCAAAGTAATGACATTTTTTTAATACGCATGTTTTCAGTCTGGAGTTGTTACAATACTGTAACAAAGATTGTGGTTGCTCAGACGATACCGATTTTCGTCCGGTCTGCGACAGAAAAAGCGAGTACACGTTTTATAGTCCTTGCCACGCGGGATGTACTATGTTCGAAGAAAGAAATGGCGTAAACATTTACAGCGAGTGCGATTGTGTGAAAGAAAAGACGAATTCAACAGAGGCGATAGATGGACCTTGTAATTTAAATTGTCATGCCAGTTGGATAATTTTTGAAGTATTACCTTGATTTTTTTTATATTCTTTTATTAATGTTAAAACTAATAGAGAAGAAGCTACAATAGTTCTATTTAAAAGACATTTTCTTTAAAATTCTGAATAATTTATTTTTCAGGTTGCCACTTTATTAGTATATATATTGGTTTCGTCCACTTTTGTGGGGGACGTAATGGTAATCTTGAGATCAGTCAACTCTCAGGATAAAGCCATTAGTATAGGATTGTCCATGACGTTCATATCCTTGATCGTATATATGCCAGGGAAAGTGTTGTACGATGTAATTGCAAATTTAACGTGCGAATATTCAGGAACTGAGAGCGGACTGTGTCGCCTTCACAATGGTACAAATCTAGGCAATTATTTGTACTACACAACGGGTTCGTTGTTAGCCCTGTCCGTTATATTAAAAATTCTCGTTTGGATCTTCTGCGAGGATATGAATTTATATGCTGAAAAGCAACAGGAAACTTCAACTGAATTGCAGGTATATATTAGAAATCCTGCTGGTGCTGCTGCTGATAGAGAGCAAACGGAGCAAGTTGTCAACCTCGACAGTAAGTGAAACTATTTATAAAATATTTCAACCAGGATTTGAAGAAAATTAAATACTTGCATACATATAGTATTTATCGAAATAAAACAATGTTGTCGTATGCTTCTCCTTAGATGAGGTTCCCGTTCAAGTAGAAGTTACGAACGAGTCACTTAGGAAAACTGCATCACCGAACGAGGATCCGCTGGAGGAAGAGGAAGATAAAAGCGAGAGCGTACCATTGAAGTACGGTCCAATAGGTCCTGGCGATCGTCGAACGAATTCCAAGTCCTCGTTGAATTCAAAATCGTCGCAAACTCGAAAGCCGAGGATTCGAAACATAGATTCCGAGGATGAATTAGGTACTAGTGACGATGAACGCAAGACGAATTCGAATCCAAACATAGATTACGCACCGTTGGACATCGATTCGGACGTAGAAAGCGATCTGAGCAGCGCTGAGCCGAGATCCAGAAAACGCATCGTGGGCATACACTACGATCCCGTTTACACCGATCAAGATCTGCCCTCGAGGGACTCGATTTTCGAACGTGAGTTTCCTAATCCGGACAACTATGAGGATCCACGATTGAACAGGAGGAATCAACAATTGGATGGTTCGAAGAACGACGAAGTTGACGGCTCCGATAAAATGCGGAAGAAAGGGGACTTCAACGAAGTCGGTATACCGATAATGGATCCTTATGATTCGAATTCTTTGAAGAAAATTAAATCGTTGATCGATCAATACGAGCAGAACGCTGAACAGCAAGAAACATCCAATGAAAATGGAAGCTATCCGGATGGTAAAATCATCTCAGGGATTCCGTTGGTGGCTATGACGTCGAGAAGGTCCTCGAGAGATCAGGGCTCGTCACGGTTTAGCACTTTTGATGCCGGTAAGGTTGCTGAGGGTCAAGAATCGCGCGGTGGAAGCGTTAGTCCGAAAACATCCAGTAAAGGAAGCGCAGGGACATTGCACACCGATTTCTAACATTCAGATAGAAAATCGATTTCATCAAGCTTATAAAACGTATTAAATCATAAAGTTGATTCTTTTTCATTGATCACATACTGCTTTACTGTTCTGAAATTACAAAATTATTTATTTAAGAATTTTGGTTATCGTCTTCCATTTGTTTAATACAATTGTTCACGAAGC
>NW_017176634.1:310605-317788 GCF_001652005.2 Ceratina calcarata | reverse complement strand
GAATATACGTACGTATTTACTTCAATAAATACATGAAGCAATAATTTATAATGAAGACTGTATGATTTACTATTTTAATTATCGTATTAGAATAACACTGCCAACATTTTAATCAAACTAGAATTGAATACTATAGACAAAAATTAAATTGCTCATAAGCTCTGTATCGTAGCTAATAATCACCTCAGTCATAAATATTGTAAAATATTTTAATATGAGAAGTGAAGAAAGGTGAGAGAAAAACATACATCGTTAATGTAATTAAAACGAAAACAGATTTACCTCGAATTATTATTTCCAATAAGAATGCGTTGTTAAGTCAACGTAGTAACTATGTTGACTATTATTCACTGCTATGACTTTTAGCATCACTGTAAAAGATATAAACTACTTTTGTATTTCTTACAAACTATTAAAACTTAAATTAAATTGTTAATCCTGATCTTGAATTTAATGTACCTTCAAATAAAATAAAACTTATTTTTAATAAACAGGATTGCTTTGGTAGGTGATGGGAAAAAATTACTATCAACGCGTATCCTTGTGGATAAAATCATTTTATTGAACGATATATACTGCTAAAATTAAAATTTCAAAATAATAGGTCTCTATTTAAAATTGCATATTTTTATTATTATCGTCAACAAATCTTAACATTGACTTGGTATTACGCGATCTAATTTGTTTCGGATGCTCTATAACAATTGCCGCTGGTAATTTTCCAACTTACAAATATTATTCGAGAATATTGCAACACTTAATTAATTTAAGGCACTTTTTCATATCATTAGATTTAAAAACATTATTTCTCTTACCAGTGAATAGAAATTTTATCCTGCAAACTTGTAAACTATAGATTGTTTTCGTACGCGAGACGAAAGACCACGTCTGACTCAAAGTGTCTCATACTACTGTGAATCCGCTTACGCTTGTTTCTTCCGTACAATCAGTCAAAAAATTCCCATTCATTACATTTCTATGTACTTAAACCCAACTATGATCAGGATTAAAATAGCTATGGATACGACACGTGTATAAACATTGTTGAAAAATTAATAACCTAAAGATAATCGCGTTACATGGTCCTGTTTTATTAATATTTATTTCAATCTTCTTACACAAGATTACAACATTAAAAATGGAATGGATGAAGACGTTTTTCACTGATTGTTATGTTGCGTGTGAACTCTTCCAGATTTCTCACGGACGATGAGAATTATCATTATACAATAATGGTAATGAAACACAGGCGTAGTAAAAAATAAAATTCATTATCATCCTCGAATGGTGCGCCTCACGAGTGAACTAGTCAACGGTAAGTTCTATCTGAGGTACTACGAGTTTTTTAAATATCTAAGAAGTTGCTTAAGGTACTTGTAAAAAGTCTTTATGCGTCGACTGCCCCTTTTTTCCACCGTTCCCATCTTTTTTCTTATATTTTCTTTTTGTTTATTGTTGCTATAATTCTCTTCACCGAACGACTTTGCCGTCCCCAACCTTTTTACTTCACAATTTCCTTGAAAACGAGCCGATCTGACTCGATCGTTAATGAACTCGCTCTCAAAGCGTCTCACCAGGTTCCTCTGCTATGTCTTTCAGTTCGATCTCCTCGTCGAAGATTTTTACGTCTTTCACGAAATACCAGACACCCACATCGAATATCGTACCGATCGTTACGAACGCTGAGGAATTTATAAAGAACCGAGATTATTGTTTTATAAATAGAGTAAGAAAAATGTTATCTACGACGCTCTGACGTTAATGTCTTAAGTAGATTGAGCAAACAACTTACTGGCTGCCGTAAAGTTTAGTAGATATCTTAACGTTTCTCCATTGTACAGCCAACAATTCCCAGTACCCGAACATGTTTTTCCCCAAACTAAACAGGTTTTATCTGTGGACAAAAGTGATGCGCAGATATCAGCAAATAAATCATAAATTAATTGAATGAAATTACAAACGAAACAAGTGAAAAGAAAAAGTTCTCGCCTAAACAAAAAAAAAAAAATTGTTCAGAAATGAAAATATCTTACCTAAAATAAATCCGAACAAAATGGGGGAAGGTATAAACGCGAATAAACTCATGATGGTCAATCCGAATCCCATGGCTACGGTTTTATCTTTCTCATCGACGCATCTGACGGAGACCAAGAAGTTCGAAGCTCGTCCTGTAGCCCCGCTGAATTTAAGCAGGCAAACCACAGCCAGAAATATGTAAAACTTGTGCATACAATCGACAGGACAGGCACCGGGTATCGCGGTACCCCAACTCGAGGGTTCGGCGATCTCCGCCGGGTCTTCTATAGTGCGCGTCGAAGTGTTGTTATTCAAAAACAAGAACGGGAAAGGGTGACCGAACTTTGGTTTAACGCAACTGCATTCTGTGTACATTTTACTGCCGTTCGTTCGCATCTAAAAAAAAGAACATTTTTAATTTAATAATTGCAGTACAATTTTTTAATCTATTTATCTGGATCATCGTCATATTTATGAACTTCAAATGTCTTGATGAAATATACTAATTTTTTATGTGATTCAATAAATGGTTTTGAATGATGGATAAACGTGCATAAAGTCGAACCTGCATATTCCGACATCCAGCGTGGCAAGCCGAAATGAATGTCTGTCCGTGTTCCGAGCATACGGGATTATAAGTAACATAGTCGCAGTGACACTCTTCGTTGCATGGAAGCAGAGTCTTGAGAGCACCGTCCGCTTGCACGGTGATCTGACTGTCGTTAGCGGAACATCCGAGGAAAGCGTAGGAGATCATTCCCATGACTGATATCGCGCCAACCATCACGTTCCACGCGGCCAGGTACCTAGCCTTGGGTTTGTACTTGGAGATGATCAAACCGGAAAGCAGAATTCCAAAAGCACTGAATACCAAACCGACTGTCCCGGTAATCAACGAGGATACTGAAGCGGATTGTTTGTACTGCGTCTCGATGTATTTCGGCATGAAAATCCAGTACGGCATGTAACCCATGAAATAGAACACGGTCGCAAGGTTGTTGCACATCAGGGTGGTGTTCGTCAACAATCGCTTGAACGTTCTAAGCATGTCCGAGAGGGAAGCGGGCAATTCCGGTTCCTCCTTCTCCCCTTTTATACTGCTTGCCGACTTGTTTCGCTCCAGCGCCAAAGCTTTCCGGGCCGCGGCCCTGGGAAGCGTTTTCGGGAATAGTGCGATGATGCTTGCGAAGATGAAGAGGAGAAACGCCAGAATGATCCAACCGAGCCACCAAGCGCCCAACCACCTATTTATATTCAAATGAATTAAGAAATTTTACAGAAAAATTTATTAGATTAATTCCAATTGACATCGAATGCAATTTCGATGCAATTTTAAGAATAAAATAAATAATAATACATTATAGTCTTCATGCATTTTCTAAATCATTTCAGATAATTATTTATTGTACCTCGGATCCTGCGTAGTGATCGTAGGCGTTAGAGTAGGGCTAATGTAGAACTTGAGGGAGAACGAAGCCAAACCGTAGCCAATAGCCGGGCCAAGCATTCTGAGGAAGTACGAGAAGCTGATCAAAGCCGGCGTCTTCGATTTCTGTATATTGTCATCCATGTAGGAGACTCCCAACGTGTAATAAAGGGAGCCGCCAACGCCCGACACGAGCTGCGCTGTAAACAATATCACTTGAGGCGCGAAATTTCCATCGGCCTCATCGCATTCCTTCTCGCGGTTCTCCTCTGCGAGGCATAAGAACTTCCGGTATTTGTCGGGTAGGAGGCTCGAGTTCACGTGTTTCGATTTCGCGCCGTACTCCTTCGTCAGTAAAAGAGCGTCTTCTCCCGGGCCGTACAAAAAGTGCGGCAACATCGTCAAACAACAGAACAGGACTACCTACGGGACAAAGCAAACAAGCATTTTATTGTCTTTTTGATAAATACATCATACGATGCTTCAGATTAATCTGATTTATTGCAGGAACTTTCAGGGAGATCGAAAAATAAGTATATCAGGTCAAAATATGGATAATTAATAGTTGTCTATTATATACGGTAATGTTCGAAAGGTTTACGAACTACCAATACAAAATTCTAAATACAGTATGGAAAAGATTCAAATAAAAAGGAGGTTGAACATTGCATTTATATTTGCTTTGCGTATTTTTAGCAGTTGCTATTTACGAAGAGACGTACGTACATCTTTGATAGTATATTTCCTGATATTTACATTCGTCTGATCAAACAAAATCAGTCTGGAAAACGCCATCACCTCCAAGTCTTTTTTCTGAACCAATTGTTAGACACGATTGTCTTGTTTACCGTCAGGTTATCTGATTGAGTCAATAATTCATACCCGACGAATACATGTTCAACCATTTTATGCAAGATAAATAGTCAATAATTAGTTCATAAAATTAATAAGAAAAAAATCGTTCAATATTATATGATATGGAACACTTTTTAATTGCGAATTCCACAGATTCTAATGGTAGTAAGAGAAGTTATTGGATGGAAGTATATATTTGTTTTGAGCATAATTATTAAAAATACGTGCTGGTTCACAGATACCAGCATCGTCTTTTCACTGTCCAATGAATGGAGTGCTTAGCTAAGCACACGGTGGCGAGAGTACGTTGGTAAGAGAGGCGTGAATGAGCGTAGAGATACGATTTCAACGCTTCCTAATTTAATTAAGAACCGACCAACCGGTGGGTTATGACGTCTCCTAGTTAGTTCATTCTTCGGGGAGTGTGTCGACAGCTGATTTCGGTCTCCGTGAAGTAGAGTAGGACAAAGAGAGAATTGTAGGATAGCCAGGGAGAAATAGTAGCGCAATATTATAATGTAATGGAAAACGCTTTTAACTGGTTTCGTTAGAACTTACGGTGTAGATCCCGAATGCGATCCATCGAGGCCTGTGACCTCGTCCTGCGTAATAAGACAGGACTACCGATACGAATAGTTGAGAGATATCGTTACCTACGGTGATAAGACCTGAAAAATAAAAATGCATGTTTAACGTTCTCGACATGTAAAAAATAATTACGAAGCGTCTACCGTTTTATTGATTCGTGATAAAAACTGCAAACACATGTAATCCTAATATTCTTCACCGGTGATAAGTACATGATAATATTATATTTTGCATTATGGTATTTGAGAATCGACGATAGTATTATTTGCAATTTTATGCTGATTTATCGTGACAAATACTAAAGACGAGTACTGATAAATTACATATTTTGCAGATCGCAGTACGATTTATTATGATTAAATAACGAACTTATAATACAGTTTCGATTATTGAACAACTTGTGCACCGCCGTAACGTAAATTCTCACCTGTCATTTTCGACGGTATTTTAAACCTTTTCTCGATGGTGGTGATGGTGCCATTGAAATAAGCGTAACTCGCCGCAAAGATACATCCGAGCACACCGTAAAGGAACACGTACGCCTTCTTGTTGGCGAATCTCTGCAAGGTCGGGTTGCGTATACACCAAATTCCGCAGGATGTCTCGTCGGTGATAGGCAGATCCTTGAACACATCTTCGAGGCATCTGGAGCTCGGAGTGGTTGGCGTTGTCGGGGTGGTCGGAGGCGTCGACGGCACCCTTAACAGTTTCAGGCTCTCCGGCCCGTTCTTCTCGTGGTTGCTCGCGTTATTCTTCATCCTCCTCCTCGTTTGCTAATTGCGTCCCACCGTACTTGCGGCAAGCAACGGCACACGGTCTGCAGCAGCTTCGAGATCGACCTGACCTCAATCGCTGGTAGCACGTTTTCGATCGACGTTCGCTGCCCTCGCGGCCCTTCGCATCGCTTTTCCTTCCCTCGTATCTCGACCCCCTCCTCGCCGCCCCCACGCGTTCTTTTTCCGTTCGCGCGTTCAACTTCCGTTCCTTCGAATTCCTCCACGGTCACGTGTTCTCCATGTTTCGGTATCGCGTGGTTAAAATCTGATCGCGCGTCGATCCGATTTTTCTCGCTGATTACAAAGTACTATCGGTGTCTTCGTATCTGAAAATACCCGCGACTGAATTAAGAACTCAACAGATCGTTTGAGTAGATTTTTACGTCGATTACTCACGTAAATTATGAGAAGAAACATTTTACGTGAGATACTATTTTGACATTTCGTGAAATGTTGTGAAGTTTGATAACGGAGGTAACAAGTGACTCGTTAAGGATACCACGAGCTTGTAATAATCATAAAATCGATCATTTAATTAAAACGAAAATCATTCATATTAAATGATACATTTGTTTTTCAGTATAATAGAGTTTTTAATAGAGATACACAAGACCATATAAATGTATAAACCAAAGATTTCAAAACTATACTAATTTTGTCTTATGTGAAATTTACACGAGGAAATCAATTATCACTCTAATCAGCTTAAGCTTCCAGACGAACTGATACAATTGATTCCCACAAAATTTACACCTACCGTGAAAGAAATATCTTAAGTGAAGAAAACGGAATCGGCTATTTGACGCTGGGTCGATTTCGGAATGTCACTAAAAGTGGAAGCGGAGGTCGGACTGGTGAGACGCGTATTCCCGGTTTCACGGTACGGTTCTTGCAAAAATTTGCGAATCCCGTGTACGAAAACGAACGATATCCCGGCCCGACTGAGATCATGTACCACGAGCGGCACAGATGAGACCATACGATTCGGCTCCTCCTGTGGATCCCCACTTTGCGACCCCGAAGAAACCGATCGCGGACGGTGGACAGGATAGGATCACGTCGCGGAGAACTGTGATGCATCTATGGTACTTCGGTTCGTGTTGCTGTTATCAAGCGGGCACATTTTCTACCTCTCTTGCAATCACTTCGTGCCTCCTTTCCCCGCGGCTGCTGTTACCGTCTCTGTCTACTTCTTCCCGGTCTGCCTCCGTCCGCACGTTTCCTTCTTTGTTTAATCATACCTCTTTGTTCGACGTAGCGCATTCACTTGTAGTTGTTCGACACCATTTTCAATGATCTATCTTTGATAATCTATATTTACGGTGACACGTTGATAATGCAGCTTGTCTGTAGTCGTAAAGATGCCTTGAATCCAACTCAGTATAGGTAGAATTTATATCAGAATCAAGTGGTATTTCATAATGTCTTCACGAAAATTAAAAAACATTTTCGCTCACAGTCTGTTCTACATAACACCTTTATTTAAAATAAGTCATACTTTAATTCTTACTTACTGACTACA
>NW_017176634.1:310002-310584 GCF_001652005.2 Ceratina calcarata | reverse complement strand
ATCATGTACCACGAGCGGCACAGATGAGACCATACGATTCGGCTCCTCCTGTGGATCCCCACTTTGCGACCCCGAAGAAACCGATCGCGGACGGTGGACAGGATAGGATCACGTCGCGGAGAACTGTGATGCATCTATGGTACTTCGGTTCGTGTTGCTGTTATCAAGCGGGCACATTTTCTACCTCTCTTGCAATCACTTCGTGCCTCCTTTCCCCGCGGCTGCTGTTACCGTCTCTGTCTACTTCTTCCCGGTCTGCCTCCGTCCGCACGTTTCCTTCTTTGTTTAATCATACCTCTTTGTTCGACGTAGCGCATTCACTTGTAGTTGTTCGACACCATTTTCAATGATCTATCTTTGATAATCTATATTTACGGTGACACGTTGATAATGCAGCTTGTCTGTAGTCGTAAAGATGCCTTGAATCCAACTCGGTATAGGTAGAATTTATATCAGAATCAAGTGGTATTTCATAATGTCTTCACGAAAATTAAAAAACATTTTCGCTCACAGTCTGTTCTACATAACACCTTTATTTAAAATAAGTCATACTTTAATTCTTCGCGTCGTTCAACAATTACA
>NW_017176634.1:244389-309981 GCF_001652005.2 Ceratina calcarata | reverse complement strand
CACGAGCGGCACAGATGAGACCATACGATTCGGCTCCTCCTGTGGATCCCCACTTTGCGACCCCGAAGAAACCGATCGCGGACGGTGGACAGGATAGGATCACGTCGCGGAGAACTGTGATGCATCTATGGTACTTCGGTTCGTGTTGCTGTTATCAAGCGGGCACATTTTCTACCTCTCTTGCAATCACTTCGTGCCTCCTTTCCCCGCGGCTGCTGTTACCGTCTCTGTCTACTTCTTCCCGGTCTGCCTCCGTCCGCACGTTTCCTTCTTTGTTTAATCATACCTCTTTGTTCGACGTAGCGCATTCACTTGTAGTTGTTCGACACCATTTTCAATGATCTATCTTTGATAATCTATATTTACGGTGACACGTTGATAATGCAGCTTGTCTGTAGTCGTAAAGATGCCTTGAATCCAACTCAGTATAGGTAGAATTTATATCAGAATCAAGTGGTATTTCATAATGTCTTCACGAAAATTAAAAAACATTTTCGCTCACAGTCTGTTCTACATAACACCTTTATTTAAAATAAGTCATACTTTAATTCTTACTTACTGACTACAAACCGTCAAAGACTAGTAATTGCAGGAACTAATCAGGTAACCATGATAAGGAAAATATAAATAACACGAGGTGCCTACGTCAGTTTCGACAATTGACACTAAATCTAAACGTACGTTGAGAGGAATTCGCTTCGATTATAATCAATAAATGGTAGGATGAAAAGTGTCACTTTTTAACCCAATTCGTAATCTGGCTGATAATTGATATTCGTACATGCGGGATTCGGGACGAGGTATGCAGATATCAGCAAGATAGACGAGGTCTCGGGCTCTGGGTATGGTGTCTATGCTCGTTTCTAGTCAACCTCCGGGAGCAGAGGCTCACATTGTGAACCCATTATGATTTAATAGAGCCGACGTGATGTACACACACGCGCACACGAACGCGGCTGGTAAACTCTTCCGTCTATTCCCGCGTATTGCTAATGGCGCACACCAAACAGCTATACCGCTAATAGCTGGTGGTTAATTGCTGAAATTTAATTTTCCGTCGAAGAATGGTACGGGCTGCATTGCTACGTTTTGCCGTTGTCGCGTCGACCTCGAGATGCTTGTCAATTTATCGTGCTCGTTATATTATAGCTTAATTAAAACAATTATAAAAAATGTTGGCTAGTCAATTTTTGCTCAGAATAATTCTTCTCTTAATATTGAGTCACGAGTAAACGCTTGTAAAATTTCTTTCTAAGTGATCGATAAGCGATGTATGGTGATTAGCTTTTTAATCCTATCAATAATCTTTTGATATATTCTTTTTATACTAGATTGTTTTTTTTTTAGCATTCTGACAACGAGTAGTTTTACGGTATTTCAGACTCCCATAGTAATTGATTACACAGAAAAGGAGCTCCTGGGCTTGCGATCTACTCTGTTCTATTTAATAAGCAATTAACAATGTTTAATTTGAACAGTTTCGGGAACCTTGAACGGGAGAAAAATGAGAGATATTGCGAAACTAATTCAAATCTTGTTATCACGTCGCTGAGATAATTAATCGTGCCCGAACACTATAGATGCATATATCTTTACTTAACTTCCTAACACGTGGCCAACTGTCGACCGATGGATTAAGCAAAATGGATTAGAGCAAGTTCATTGAATATATCACGATGATCGATTGTGCGGTGATTCAAATAAGTATCTACTTCTCTGATTGCAAGAGGATTGCGACACTGTCATCCCAACAGAGATACAAGTCATGAAAGTGCTATTAACGAATTTTGGGATGACTTGTAAGAAATGATTTCTATCTGACGTTGTTCGAATGTTTGTTTTCAAACATGTGTCAGATATCCCGCTCGTCGGGGAAAATTTACGCCCACGATAAGGTAACCGGCAATAAATTAGTACACAAATCTCGTGTCACTTAACGAACGAATCGCAATCACGTGTCACGCGATCAGTACAATAAAATGCTCAGAAAAAGAGTGTAAGGAAGCAACGCAAAATACACATTCAACATTGACATATAAAAAGAACTGTAATTAAAATGATTTTTTTAAATAAACACAATTTTATAATTCCATAACACAGTACTTTGTTAAACGATTTTTTAACTCACTTTAGAATTGTAATTATTAATGTACGAATAATTAATTCACGGACCACAGATCGAATTATTGGAATATGAAATTGACGACGAAGCCGTACGACAATGACTACCGATAAATAAGACTGCTGTGTGGCACACACGTGGAGCTTCTAATTACGTCTATTTGTATCTGGCACCGCGGTAAGAAAGGTAAACGATCGTAAAAACGTAATTCACTGTTTCAACAATTTTGACGAGCCCACTGATTAAATTTTCTAATAAGACATTTCGGAACAAATTAATTGGCATAATTAGAGATAATTGTTCAGTTGCGTATACCCTGGTTCTAACGATAGATGCGGAAAACAAATCCGTATTACATATTGTACGAACCCTTATGACAGCATGTTCTAATCTTTTTATCATTCACTGATATTACGCTAATTTATAGTAACAATTTTATTTCTCAATTAATCAGAATGTTTCTATGATCATATTACTTATTTTACTCATATTATTAAAGAGAGAACCATTTCTTCCAAAAATATGCATAATTTTTAATTCAATATTGTACAGACTATCACGAAGGGCACTGGCAATTGAATTTTGTGGAGAATGTATCAAACTCAAAGACTCTTCGTCAAGGATGTGGGGTGGTAAGGAGAAAGGAATTAATCACGTTGCGGCAGCGTCACAATTTAGGCGTTTGTGTCGTGCGGGTAAATTAAGAAGCCGGAGGGTACCGGCACGCCGGTCTAATAGGTTGACAAATTTCGTTAGACGCGCTGAACGCTACACAACCCACTTGCGTCGCTAAATTACGCAGCATTCGTAGAATAGAAGAATCAAGGCCGGACGAGCTGCATTAGAATCATTATTATTACCCACAGTTAATGCTAATCGCCGTTTTTCTCGAGGGCGAATGGCCTTTTAACCGTCACACTCTCTGGACGTTACAATTTTACACGTTTCGCGCAATTTTCCAAATCCCTCTAACAAGTACTCGCATTATTTTATTAATTCTATGATACTTTTATTACGAATTAATTTCCTCCTATTATTATTATTTCAAATATTCTTATGCTGCTTAACATATGTGAATAACAGAGTCGTTCAAATGATGTCGCTATTTCACACGTTATCCTATTGTGTAACAATTCTACATCAAGAATATTCATTATATCTGCGATGTATTTATACTCTTCGTTTCCATCGGCACTGTGTTATACATTAAGTCTTCGATTTCGCATGCTGTGCATGCGATTTATATGCTGACACTCCGAAATGTTCACTTATTCGTGTCCAAAAGATAACGCGGATACAATAATTCCAAAACAAATATATATACAGCATGGGCTACACGTGTAAAACCACAGTTGCACTTATCTGAATTTAATATTTTCCTTCAAACTTATGTTAATTAACCAATTAATCAAAAGCTTTATAAGATTAACAAAGAATAAGATTTATTATGGAGATCAATAAAAAACGTTTTCGTCATTACTATGAAAGAAATGCGAGTTGGAAGTAGCAAGAAGACGGTTGAAACCGGTAGCTTCCGGTCAGCCGCGGTGCGCATACCTCTATCCTTTTCCGATGTACAGTCGTCGACGTCAGTCTACATCGGACTGTACCTCGACTTAGAAGACGTTGATGAGGTCTATATGAAAGATGGGTCAGGGTCATGCACAATGCACCGTGTACACACACCGACAAAACTTCTCGACAAGACGACGGCCGGTATATACGTATTTACACGTGCGCTCGCCACGATAACTCCGCGACTACTTGGAACAATCAGCACCGGGAAAACTGTACGAATTCCTGCCAATCGTTTTATCGTTGACGATCGTATCAATCACATCGGTGACAAGTGGCCAAACGTCGTTTATTATCCAAATCGACAGTGTTGTCGATTCTTTGTTGTTTTTTACGTTACTTAAGTAAAATTTTTAATTACACTGTAAACGTGTGGTAACGTTTCATTCGTCGAATTGTAAGTAATCGAAATTTGATTTTGATAAAAACTTCATTTCTTCGTCAATGCGCTTGTAAATTTAGCTAACAATCCTGAGAAGCAAGGAAGTCCTTGAACGAGAAATTAGATCGAGTTCCGAAAGGAACAAGCGAACTGAGAAAGAAAGGACGGGCGTAGCCGTGATTTTTCTTTATTTACGGAGGAATAAGGCAGGGCACTTAATCCCGCTGGTAATGCCGAAGCGCATCCTCCTAGTACCGTAGATAAGGATGCGATCGATAGGGACGTCCTGACGTCACGAAGACGTCGCGGAATTCATTACGCGGCCTGGGCCTCCTAGCTACTCGGCCCGGCCAGGCTTAAAAATTAAAAGGCTCTCAAACAAAAACTCCCTTTCTACTTTCGGTGCTCCGCGGGTTTGTAATCCTTTGACTAGCGGAGAGTCTCCTCGTGCCCCTTCCCTCGGCCATGGCCGCCCTCGGAACATCGGATGGAGACAAGCCTTTAGAGTTTAGACTTTCCCATCTCTTTCCTTCTCTCCTCTCCGTTGAACGACGAATCCACCTGGAATCGTCGATCGGCCCGATTTAAGTATACTTTCGCGTCCTCCTTTTTGTTTCGTGCAACGAACCCCTTTCTTCCCTCCCGGGAGCATTACTCCTTATTTGCGGGGGATTTAAACGGGACCGACGCGACGCGACGCGACCCAACCGACCGACCGACCCTCCGAATACGACAATCTTCGTTTATCGCGTAACAAAATTTCAAGCACGCTTTCATCGATTAGCTCTTCTTATTCTTTCCAACGCGAAACCAATTATTATTAGGAGTAGACTGTGATTCACCTATTTAAAAAAAATTGCACGTGTTATTGTTAAAAAAGGAAAATATAATTTACATGAAAGTGTACATATCTGCTTGCTTTCATTCAGCTGACTCCAACGCGCTTCTGTCTCGTATTATACTTTGTTTGCGATAGATTTCGTGAAAATCCATTTTAATACACGCTTCCAAGAAAACGTTTTACGATCGCGCAAAAACAGTGAACGAGAAAAAGAATAATTTAATAAAAATACGTGTTTTATTTACAAATAAAGGTAGAAATAGCGTTGTACAATCGTGCAAGTATATCAGCAGTCTGTATAATATATGTAGTAACATATTAATTAAAATACTCTCGATTCAACTTGTAATCGACTTCTTAACTAACTATTCGACAGGGCATGTGATGGCACGTTAAAAACGTTGCTCCTCAACATCACTGTTGAAATCAGATATTAGTCATGATATGTGTAACATCGCGAAAAGTGTTCCAAACTGGAGGATAAAATTTCGAATTTCATATGGTGCATCGTAACATGCAATTGGCAGAAAGGATTACTGTTTGATGTTATGAGTTTACTTTCCCGTTCATTTCTTTCTTCGTCTCGCCGTCGGCGGCCGGCGACGAGGCATCGTCTTTAACAAACTCGCGACGTCTGTCGGCTTCGTGGGCGCCGTATAAATCCAAATTTTTCCCAAGATAACAGACCGCTACGTCGAATAGTACGCCTATTATCGAGAATCCTGAAAAATACATTGTCACGCTGTATTAACTGTGAATCAGTGGTTAAGTAGTAGCTTAAGCGATTATTTAAATACACAAATGTTTTGTATGTACATTTAGCAATCCTAAATATATTACAACTTTGTCTATTTAGTTCAATTTAATAGAACAGGACTATTATTTAAAACGTATATCTGTTATATTACTGACATTGCAATTAATGTAAAATCGTCTGTAATTTTTAATTTATATCACGAGAATATTTTAAAGATCATCAAGTCGAGATAAGATAAACTGAAATTTTTCATATATTCATCATCAGTTAAGATCATTACTACACGTACTTATAATACGACAATAATTTGACACTTATACTAATTAGATTAATTAAGTATACCGTTTTGATATTAAATATACGTTGCAATTGAAAATATTAATTTTATTCTTTATTTATCTGCATGTTTCGATAACAGATTGTCTGTTTATCGTGAATAAAATCTTACCTGCTGACGAAATATTAACCATATATCGGAAGTTCCTTCCGTGGTGAAACCAGCAGTTCCCTCTGGAGCCGCAGGACTCCTCCCAAATCAAGCAGGTTGAGTCAATAATGGCTCCGTACATAATTGGAGCCGGTATTAACGCAAACAGGGAAATGGTCATCAGCATGATACCCTGCGCGAAGCTCTTATCTTTTTTTTCCACGCTGCGGTAATTAACCAGGACGTTGCCGATTTTCCCGGAGCACGCCAAAGTTTGTATGAGGCAAAAGAGCACGACGAAGAGCAGATGAGGACGACTGCAGTCGTTCGTGCAAGGGCCAGCACTGACTGTGTCGAAATTCATGTGCGAATCGTTCCATTGATCGTGACTATTCTCAGTGCCCGATAAGGGGATGCAGCTGCAGTTTCCAAACTCTTTGTCGTTAATTATTGTCCGACACCCTGCGTGGCAGGCGGAAAAAAAGGTCGTCTTCGACGCCACGTGGCAAACTGGCGAGTATTTAATACCGTCGCAATTACAGTCGACATTGCAACTGAACGTCAGATTCATCCTGCAACAAGTAGTCAATTTTCATTTGTATTGTACTGGCAAAATTAATAATTGAAGCGGAGTGTTAACGCCAAGATATTACGAGTTGTAGTAAATGAATAATTGATATTATCAATGTTATGTTTATCGTTGAGAAACTGGAAAACGATTTTTAATAAGCGAGAAAACGTACTCACTGCATAGTGTCTATATTGAGACCTTTAATGCCGACATCATCGGAGCAGCCGAGGAATATGAAGAGTAATTGTCCGGCGACGAAGCAAATGCCGACAAACACGTTCCAAGCTAGCAGCGGTCTCGGACCAGGCTTGAATTTGCTTATGATCACACCAGAAATCAGGAATGCTGATATCATACCAAGGAGTGATACTGGGCCTGAGAATACAAAAACATATAATGACTTCAGTTAGTCGAATTCATAAATTGTTATAACTATGATTTGCCAACGTACCTGCAATCACGGTGCCACTAGCAGCAGATGTACTGAACTGGACCTCAAGATATTTTGCCAGAAAGATGAAGTAAGGCGCGTCGCCTAAGATATAGAACACGGCGCTTAGATTGTTGCACGTTAACAGCCAATTCGTTAACAATCTTTTCATAGTCGCTGGAAATTCGCGTATGGTTGGAATGTATTCAATCTCTAGAGACCTTCTTGGTTCCAGCGGCCTCATATATTGTTCCTGTGCGGTCAGTTGCAGTTTTAGAGGAATGTTACCATCCTGGATAACAAATTAAATCGATCAATAATTATCAAATTATGAAAGATGATGAGATACATAGAGATTCGTTAAATATATATTTACCTCGGTCTTTTCTTTCTTGGCAGTGTCATTTGTTACATCTTTCGCTGCCGGGAGATTACGTGGAAACGTGGCCATCAGAATGGCAAACATGCCCATAGATACGCCTAGGATGATCCAACCGAGCCACCACGCGCCCAACCATCGTGGATCCTTCTTCGTAATCACAGGATGCAGACTGGGATCGATGTACAAACTGAGACAAGCATAACCCAGCAAGAACCCTATCGCTGGACCTACTGTTCTTAGTGCAAAAGTGAAACCTAAATAAAAATTTAAAGATTTCTTTTAATTTTCATGTCTTAATAAAATAAATAGTATAATAATGTCAAGTTTTATTTTATAATTCTCAATATCATCACTTAAGGATNTCGTCATCCTCTACAAGAAAGGTTCTATGCAATTTTCTCGTATCTCCAAGAGTTTAGGAGTTATTGAAGAAAAACGAAATTTTTATCCAAAAGTCCGCCGTTTCGACGCTGGGATGGTCGGATTTTGTCAACATCAATAAAATGCCAAATAATCATACGTAACTCGTTAAATATCGAAATTAGAAGGAAAGCAACTTTTATTTGAAGCATTTTTCGCAATTTTGAAAAAAAAAAATTTTCGTCAGCGTCAATACTTAATTGGATATTTCCTTCTATACTTTTTAGCACGTAGCTATTTATTATTAGCATTGTTCTTCCGATGTCTGATTTCTTTTTAATTATAGGAAATGCGTTTTTCTAAGGTACATAAACTTTTGGGATTGACTGTATAGCCAATACATAAGTTGTAAGTGTAGTAACAAATGGAATGCGTGTTGCTTTGTCCAAACATGATTGATTTCATAATAATCTCGACAATAGCTTGATATTTCGACGCATAAAATTGGCGATCAATTAAAATCAGTCTTAATCTCTTTCAAGATACTGTTGATTAAGCAAGAATGATTTCCGATAAAGTGAAAAATATCTGCTCGTATTTTAAATAAGTACAGAGGAGACAAATCGATATTGCGTAGTCGAAACGAAAACAATATGCTCTAAAAACATAATCGCAATGATTATCAGTTTTTGAGCCTGATTATTCAAATTTAACAATCTTTGCATGTATCCAGTAATATAATTAATGAAACATAATTATATAACACAATTGGCCAGTTTAGTTTACCTAGGAGCATAGGAGTATTCTTTTTCTTTGTGTTATCGTCCAGGTAAGTCTGGCCGAGACCGTAATAAAGAGTGGTGCCAATTCCGAGGATAAATTGGGACAGAAATACTAGGAGTCGTGGGAGAACGCTGACGTCTAACAGCATCTCGTCGTCGCAGTGGTCCGGTTTGATGACTCGTGGACAAATCGCCAAATCCTGGGGAACGGTGGTTGCGTTCAGCAACGTCTGGTCGAGGTATTCCTTCGTCAGTGATAAGGCGTCTCGTCCGGGTCCGTACAAAAAATGTGGAAGCGCGAGGACTAGACACGAGACGCCACTGAGACCAACGCCGATAGCGATCCACCTTGGACGATGACCCGAGCCACCATAGTACGTTAATATTAGGGACAAGATTTGCGAGATCTCATTGCCGGAAAGAATTAATCCTGAAATGCATGTATAAATATTCCGTGAATTTTTTCTTAAGTCACATTAAGTTTGATATTTAACGGAGAGATTAATCAAAATCGTAACAATATTGATTTCACGCTGTAAATCTAAGTATGAAAAAATTGTGAGCCATTGACAAATTTAAGAATCAAGGAATTCTCGATATACTGGGAAACTATCGTTTACAATGCTATTGAATTCCAATTCCAATTCAGATATCGATCGGTAGAATCGTCCTAACAACGCAAGCCAACGTAACGCATCGGCGACCTCGTAAAACCGCGAAGTTACCGGATAAAACGCGCGCGTTCGTGTGCGTAACGATTCCAGTTCCAGTATCGAATTCTCACACAGTCGTCGTAATACGTAATTAACCTTCATCCAGTTGAATGTTTTGCAATCATATACGAAGATATGTTAATTATGTAGATTCAATTAATGGAGAGTTGAAACAAGAGCAGATTTATCAATTGAATTTTATAACTACAAATATCAAGTCAGATAAAATATGACGAGAAAAAGAGCAAGAATGGCAGATACTCGTTGAGTGCATTTTACGATACTAAGTATTCAAATAGATATATCATTTAGCGCTATCAACTTTTATCGCATTAATCGAATTCCAAAACTAACCACGTTCCATCAAACGCAACGCGTGCGTTATCTGTTAAAACAGGAAGCGCATGCATCCTTGGGAAATGTTAAGACCAGCAATAAACTGATATAATGTACAATACGTATTCCGTTGCCTCTTCGCAGGTCGTGTCAAGCGGTCGTACGTCTGTAACGACAGATTTCTCACTTCTATCATTGCGACACTCTACTTACCTACTAGACGAACGCATACAGGCGCGCATTTATCTTTCCTCGGGGCCAAACGTGTATAGGATGCTTACATATACGCGTGTGCGAATGCAAGTTTAATACGACTGGACTCGTGTAACCTGGTATCACAGTGCCGAGAGAAATCACGGTGAAAATAAGAACCGCGAAACACTCGACAGCTTGGAAGATTCTTTAGATTCCACACATTCGTCTCGTTACGAATAATTCGCTATTATATCATTTATGTCACTATTGGAAAATATGATTATTTCATATCTCTCTATTCTACATAAATGAGCATTACGATGCGTGAACATGATAATAAGCATACGGATGTATTAATGCTGATTTAGGAATTCTATAGTACGATTTTTTGTTAAAATAGTAATTGCGTAGATACAATTAAATGTTCTTACCAGTTGTACGACTGGGAATTTTGAATCTCTTCTCTAAAGTCGTGAGGGTGACAACGATGTAAATGAAGGCCATCGCCTGCACGGTGCCGAGGAGCCCGTACACTGCGATGAAATTCCTCGGGGTGGCACGATTCCGCAGCCATCGGGGATAAATCCCACAAATTCCACAACCTTTGCTCATCCCTCCGACTTCACTGTAATATTCACGTGTGCACCATTTAAAAAACGTTATCTTCCAAATATGTCTTGACTTCCTGTTTCATGTACACATTATCCACTTTCTACCCTATTTTTGTATAAACTGATCGCGATTTTCTTCTCCTAATGTTAAGTAAGAGATGTTTGAATTGCTATCACTAAATGAGGGTGATCGACATAATGAACTATTATTCCAACAAGCTTACGCATAATTATCGCAGAAGATAGATGTTAATTTTCTTTCAGATATAGTTATTCAACAAGAGCAGTAAATAATATATTTAAAAATGTCGATAATTCTTCTTATCTGAGGAAATTAGACGTCATCAAACAAATTGGTAGAGTAGCAACAAAAATTGTACATTTTAATTCAGTCGCGATATTGAATATTAAATACACGCTAATACACCACGTGTACAGAACGAACTATCGAGGTCACGATTATCATCACCATATTAATTCGTCCGCAACAGACAATAGTAACGATCCTGTTATCTGGCACTTAAATTTGTATAATCCCATAACAAGTAGTAAGTCTTTCTTATCGTTTCCTTAACTCCAATGTGCTTACAATTAATTGTACAACTTTTAAAATGCACGTACATAAATATTTATTTCATATTCGTTGACATTCATGGAGGAACCGATGAACCAAATAAAAAAATTTGCAATAATTTTTTGTTTTATTACAGACAAGAATGAGTCAAGTCATCTAATTGTGATAACAGAATAATGATACGTGTACTAAAAATAAATCGCCACTTCAGAAATCTTCATTTCTCGACTCAAGTGCTTTTATCATCGGAAAGCTTTACAATTCATTCATTACTTACTTGCTCCCATTATTCTTCAGTTACAACTGAAACATTTATTCAAAGCTCGATATTCTAAATTTTTCTCATATTCATTTTACCTGCCAGTCGTACGTCATATGAATTACTGCCCTTTTGTTCGCGAGGTTTTAATTAAATACTTTCAAATCATTTAAAGTCACAATAAACATTCTGTTACATAACATCAGTGACGGCTCGCGGATTTTGCACTTAGCGTGCTGCGTACACGTGTAATCACAAACAGTCTCGGATTATTAAATCGCCCGCACGATTTTTTTTAACTGCGATCAGGATGGATATGTGCATGCACTAAATTAGGTTTTAGGAATCGATACAGTGAAAAAATTACAATTAATATAATGGAGAGCAGAGTCTGGCAGCGATTTTGAACTGTAGTCACACCTGACAAGCAGAAGGCAAACTGCAAACCGGCTGCAGTTATTGATGCTCCTTTTATGCAAGAAACTGACTCGCCACTTGAGAAATAATAGTAAGAACATAATATAAAGCAGAAATATAATATTAGTGATTTCCGAAATATTTTAACGTGTTGTATTAAGGAGTGATTTTTGTAATACTGATCGGCTTGCTTCTTCGCCTAATTCCTCATCAATTATCGCATGGTAAGCATTACATTTTATTAAACAGAGTGAAACGAATTATTTGTCAACGATTTCCATAGTACTCGCCGTGTGCATCGAGGATGATTGCGCAATTGCAATTTAACTAGGTATAGATTTCGTTATGTCGCTCGGAGACTGCATTAATGCGGAGTTCCAGCCGATTGTTACTTCCGCCTTCGTCGCACAGTGCGGGATTTTGGGGCAAAATTCAGTACTTGAATATATTGCTATAAAAGATATATTTCCTTTCTAAAACACGGATTTTCAAATGAAAATTGTTATCAACAATCATGTGTTAAAAATGTTTATGCATAATGCAATTATGCAATAATAATGTAATAATTATTTTTATGCATTTTTCGTGAAAAAGTGAAGTTATGTATTAATACATTAAGTGTAGAGCATATGGTGTGATAAAAACAAAAGCGAGTGATAACGATGCTGAAGATATGGTCTGATTGCGGTTTCAAGAGTTGGTCTTTAAAAAAAGGGATGGGATAAACAATTAACGAAATAAGAATTAATGTTGTAGTCCTACAAGTCAGATACGAGTGAATTTTCGTAGAGCATTCCACAGAATTTTGAGAACGACAATTATGTTTTATTTGTTTGTTATTGTTAAGTTATATAATCTAGATTACTTTACGTTGTTATCGAATTTCGAAGAATCTGTAAAACATATTTGTTTTTTTAGAACAAACTCATTGATTTTTTTAAGCATTTGTTCATTTTCCATTAAATGTATTCATTTCTTGTTAAGACATAGCGAATTATTGACGTTAATAACAAAATCTAGATTTTTGTTCAAAATTTTGCATTTTGACTGCACTGTGCGTCGTGTATAAAAAGCACGCGAAGACCAAACGTTTGCAAGAGATGTATGCGCGAGTGAAAAGGGGAGCGATCAACGTGATAGTAAAAAAGTTCATTGGAAACGATTTTGGAAAAATAGTCCACAGTCCAATCGTGGTCGAGCAAACAGAGTACAAACGTTCGCCAGTGGTTATAAAACGGAATCAAATGGACACAGAAATACGAAATAGGACGTAAAAAAAAAAAGAAATTTAATTTGTCTGCTAAAATTACACGGTCTTTTCCCATCGGGCGTTGAACATACATACATAGGCGAAGTTGCATTTCAAAATCAAACGTTTTTATGCACGGCACATATGCATGATAAAACATTGTAGACACAATACAGTAAGAGTAAACAATTACCCAAGCGGCGCATAACAATTACTGCTCATAATCTCCAAGTTCTTTATTTGATTAATCATTACCATTAAGGGGACGTACTTCTAAGATATATTAAACGACAAAGATACATTTTAGAGAAATAAGAATTGATTTATTTATTATGATCTATATTCATTTTGAAACAAGAATATAATACATTAGAGTTTCTTAATCAGCCGGTGTAAGATCGAATCCCCGGCTGGATAAACCGGTTTATCTAAATAATATATAAACCGGTTAATGTATAATAAAGTCAAATAACATTTAATGGCTGTCTTATGTCGGGGTCCGTTATCGTCGTGGAAAAATCTGTTTCTGTGACACTCATTGACCGGTTAAAGCAAGACCAGATAAAAGGGAGTATGCCGTATGTAGTTAACAAATTACATATTGGATAACCGCAAGTTGCATTCAAATTGGCTGCTGTGTACGAATGTTAATGTCGCACAGTTACGTCAAATGATTGGATGATACCTAACGAAATTCTGCGAGAAAGACAAGCGATGCAGATAGGTATTAGCGGTTTGCAAACCGCGGAGTGCAGAAAGCGCGGGGGCGGAGGAAGCGAAGAAGGCACGCAAGGAACTCTATTGGTCTCACCTTGACCTTGGGCCACGTGCTTCCGCATGGATCACAGGAAGGACTTCCAGGTCGCGAGTCCTTTTTGAATCGCGATCCTCGAGTCTTCCCTCCGCTCGTGACCTACGCTCGTCTTATAGAAAAACTCAATAGAAAATTACTAAGCGCTGCGAGCGCTCTAGTTTACGCGAATAATCGCGGGATTACTGAGCGTCTGAGCGAGCCTCGCTCTTTGTGTCAATGGCAATACTCCCCTACTATTCCTCTATCAAAACGAATGATAAGCGGAGCGTCATTCAGAGGACGCGTTATCAATGAAGCACTGGTGCTGACATCTCATCATCTTCAGTCCGCCCACGATGACCGCAGCCAGCATCGATTCTATAGGTAGGTATTTTCCGTCGTTGCTCGGTTTCAGTCCAGGCTATCGCACTATCACCTGATCAACCTCATCACAGTATGATACAATGCGTATCGTGGAAAGTAAAAATGTTAGATTACAAGTTTTGGGTGTCTCTTTTCTGAATTCGTAGCATTACGAAATATTCATTACTAAACATTTATAAAAAAAAAAATAATAAAAAATTCATTCAATGTCCAAGGATACACGAAATGTCAACGTGAAATAAAAATTATGATTTTTATAATATAAAAGCAATTTCATTTTCTACGTTGACATTGCAAATAATTTATTTTGTATAAAGTCTATTATTACTAATGTCACTTCAATTAGGGCTACCAGACAATGAGAAGGCAATGTTCATTTGTAAATTTGATTTATAGCATTTTGGTATAATCACGGAGAATGGCATGGAGACTTGCGAAAGAGAGCCAAAGTGTAAAGTCATTCTGTCGAAAGACACAGCGAGTTATTTTTGTTCGTCGCGCGCCTGACACCGAGGGTGGTTTCCCCTTTGCTCGTTTTTGCAGTCCGCTGCGACGACGCTCGGCGTCGTCCGATTCCACAAGGCCATTAAGATTATCTTTAGCTACGAAAAACGACGAGATTGACTTCCATCGGTGCGGCGCAGTCGCCTCTGCTGTGCAACAGGAAAAAAGAGGCTCGTGCGCGGCAGTTGGCGAAATGTGGTAACAAATATACGCCTCGTTCTTTCCATATAACTAGAAATTGATCATATTGATGGAGGAATTAAAATCCCAATATTTAACATACAATACACATAATTGTGTAAATGGTATTTTGCAATTTCCTGTACTGTACTATACACATACACATGCAAAATTGTATGATGAACAGTTATTTACGTATACTGAGATGATACATTTGAATATTAGCAAGTAACAGGTAATCAAAAGTTCACATGTATCAATGTAAGGGATATAAATAAAGTATGATGAGTTTCTGAAAATTAAGATTTTATTCCATTTTTTTGTTTCGATTTTCCGGGTAATCTTTCATATTTTGTCTCTCGCGAAGAGTTCGTATGATGTGCGAAAGCAACAGACAACAATAGTCACGATCCATCAGAGGATCAAGACGCATTCGCTCTTCGTATCCTTTCAGAGACAATATATTATTTCCTCTTTTCTCATGCCCTGTTTTTCGTTAACCTACTGATAGAGCGTATAATATTAATATTATTAATGATAACAGACGATATATTACAACCGTAGATCCTAATTGTCAATGTAGGATATTTCGATAGGTATCATTGTACCCGTGATGAGGAATACGTATTTCTCACGGTTTAACGCTGTAGTTCTTTCTTCAATCGCGAAGAAAGATAATTTCCTGTCCTTCTCTTCGTTTACTGTTTCTATCGGTTCGCGGTAATTAAATTCGGTCGAACGCGTGTTCTCTTTGCTTTGTCATTAAGTACACGAACAGTAATTAATAATGTCAATAATATTATCAATAACTAATAGCAATAATAATTATAATTAATAATAATAATAATAATAATAATAATAATATAAAATAATAAAATAATAACCATATCGAAGTATATTAATTTATCCTCCTATTATCTTAATCGAACGATTATTGTAACTAATACCTAACGTTAAGCCTTCATAACAATATCGTTCCCTAAATTTTTTATAAAGACTTTTGGTTTCCTCCTTCTTCGTATCGTCATACGAATGTATCGACTACTTAAAATTCTAAGACATTCAGTTTTTAATCATATCTAAGGCTTCGAAGGGTTTTGGACTAGACAGCCTCTTCTTCATAGCCCTTATCCTCCGTATCTCTTGCTATTTAGTTAACAGCTCTTCTATTTCCTCTTTCTTTTTTTCTTACTGTTTACTGTTCTGTCGCTTCGTCTTCTTTTTTTAGTTACAACCCCTGTATATACGTTAGCGAACAGGCTCGCGCTAACGAATCAGTGACTAGTTTCTAACCATTTAAGACTACTCGACCGTGCTAATTAAGGCACCGGATCACTTTATGATTGGACGAACGAATCCTTTGCACCTTGCGATTCGCAACGTATTAAAAAACGAGTAGTGGCTGTTGGCATTAAACGATGAAATGAAAAATTGATCCGTATTTAGAACAAGACAAGGTATTAATCGAGGGACGTAAGTATTGTATAAATACAATTTCCTCCTACTTATTATACATTAATAAATATAAAGTAAGAATAATAATGTTTAATAGGATTCATTATTGTTATTTACAAGTTTTAACCATCTCTGTGCGTCTAATGTTGAATAGCTTAAATTTTGCTGACATATTTGTTTTAATATCATTATTGAATCGTATTTATTATCAATAAAGTCAGCAGCGTCAATTCGTTCGTCCTTTGGTCCTCATTGGATTCGTACTACAAAACATTGATATCAGTTCATTTAAATAACATTCATGAATCACGCACGAAAGACATTATTCTTAAGACACTTGGTAATCTCGCAGTTTCGCGATTCTAAGGCAACGTCGGTTTCATTACAACCTAAGTATTGTTAGTTAGGAGTGATATGCTTTGATTATAATAATCAATAGAAAATTCTGAAGTTACATGTCGCAAATCGTATTTTGCACATACTTGAGGAATAAGAATTTCTGCAATTTACGTGGATAGTAGGTGGTATCATTCGTTTATATTTTTACAGGAAATATTAAAATATTGCAAAATATAAACGAAATAATTATAAAAACAGTAACTGCGTATTTAAACAAGTAGCCTTCGATCAATATTCAGAAATGACATTTGAAACATGAAAATCGTATTTCTAGACTGCAGGATTATATGGCTACTGCCAATATAATTAAGAGCTGTGTCATAAACAGTGCATAGATCGGAATATTATTAATAGCAATATCAATCCTGAATACGGACCAGTCTTACGATTCCATTTCAACGCATGCTGACTGCGTTCATCTTCAAGCGTATCGATACGGGAATCGACGTGAATCGTCGAACGTGCAAGGAATCCGACGTTTCTAAAAATGACCGCAGGTCTATTGAAAGCCTCTATTGCCCGTACATTACATTCCGTGTCGTTTGGTTATAAATAATCGTAAACGCTAACGACAAACACTTAGGTATCCGTTTCGTATCTAGAAGTACATTGGCCGAGCGTGCCAAGTTTGGCCCTATAAAGGAGAACGTGTAAAGGAAGATGAATACGCGGAAGATTAAAGGTTAAATTAGTAAGAAATGTGGCGGAGCCGTCGATCCAAAATGGGGTAGCGTAGGTCGCATCTCGGCAGCGTCCATCCGGTTTCCCGCCTCTCGCCTCCTCCGATCCCTCCGCCGTTTCCAAAATTAACTCGCGGAGCATACCTCCGAATGGCTTCAAACACAATGACTGCATCGTGCTGCTGCGTAGCACCGAATAATGTACGAAAGAGGCGGATCGACAGCCGAAGACTATAATAAATGTTTACGTAGCGGCGAGGATCAAGTTCTTTTTCTCCTGAATAGCGTGTTCTAATGCCGCTTGGAACAATTGGTGACGGCACTCAATTCCCTTTTACGCAGCGGCTTCTATTGCAATCTTGCTTCTTGCGGGTTTGTTTGATATGGTAGTCCAGGGAACGCCGCGCCCGCTGCGGTTGCAGCTGCAGCCGCGGCTGCTGGCAATCCTGCAGCTGCACCTGGTAGCGTCGCGTATGTATACGGTGTCATGTAGCTCGCTGCTGCCGCGTTCGCTGGAAAAATAAGAAACTCTTCAATCCTCGTGCCTTTTCCTAATTAGTTTAGTGCAGGTAATTCCTTCGACAATTAATTGTAGTAGAAATATAGACAAATATCTATGTACAAGAGGTAATTTGCTTGAGAGTGGAACAGAATTACCTTCACTACTGTTTGGTAGATACAAATATAATTTATATATTGTTTGTTAACTAATCAATTTTTGATTTCGCTTACAAAGACATTGGTAAAAGCTTAATAACTACTACTGTCACCCACTGTGACGTTTGTTCCCACCACCACCGTAGACAGCACATCAGACCGATTAACAAAATTTTCATCTCGATCGTGTTGAATGCGAAGCCAGCGTAAGCATGCAATGTCGTATTTCCGCTTATCTTTATTACTACTTTTATTTTTACTCCATTGTATCGATAGCAGAGACATTCCAACGTAAAATGAAACCTTCGCACAAGCAGCGTTCATATTTCTGAGAATGTATTTTACAAAGATCGTGAAAATATTGTTGCAGGCAACAAATTGTTTAACTCAAACATTGGAAAGGAAGATTGCAGAAAGTTCTCCTGGATGGAAAAGGATTTCAATATAACCGACGTAACTAATTGTGTAAGCACGAAAGTTATGAAACGAACACTTGACAATCACGACAAATGAATTTATCACAGTACAAATCAATTTGAATAAGCGTCAACTGAAACGAGCAGGACGTTCTCTCGGCAAGATTCCCACTAAACAAGCATAAGCTTCTTAATGTCTAAAGTCGAAAAATTAATTCTCTACGTTCTCCATGAATTAATTAAACAACTTGATAAAATAATTCCGTTGTCGTAAAAAACATTTTGTAAAATGTCACAAAACCAACTGATACGTGCAGCTTTTTAGTAGCTTTAAGTATTGTTAATCGTATGACTAAAACTCGTTACGCTATTATGCTGCTGTCTTCGTGAAACATGCAATTGCCTGTGAGCAGCTTAAAAATTGCACATGCGTTGAAAAAGCTATTTTTCCTATGTTAAATTTAACACTTCAAGAATGAATTTCTTAGACAAAGAAAAAGCATAATAAAGTATTTTTATATTTAGATATTTAATAGATATCTGTAGGAAAATTTGATTTCGAAACAAAAATGCTTGATGTACGAATAGAAAAGGGACTGTCTATCAGTGTCAAAAATTAGTTCCGGGTGATGAATGTGTCTAAAGAAATTGTGGGAATCCTGCAGAGATTCCTCGTTGGAGCATAATTCCGCTATCAAATAAGAAGACGCAAACGTTAATATCCGTTCATCCTCCCTATCATTCTCAGCCATTTTATTCACTCGTCAGCTCCCACACGTTTGTTGCGTTCGGTTTTTCGTTTTCTAAGTATTTTCTACCGTTGCTACGTAGCACGGACGGCATATACGGCGGCAGGAGAGCTTTCTCCAATCGTTGATGTGCCAGCACCGCAGGGTTGCTACCGTTGTGCTGCTGGTGGTGGTGTATCAGCCCGTTGCTGCCCTTGCTCTCGACAGTTTTCAAACACATACCGGCCGCTGCCGCGCTGGTATAAGGATAAGCCTCGGTGAAGTTGTATGACGTTCCCGGATATGTAGCGGCTGCAGCGGCAGCGTTCTGATACTCGTAGAATTGGGAAGCGGCTGCCATCGCCGCATGGGTCAATTGCGTCGCCGGAAGCGTTACCAAACCACCTGGCGCCGCAGCCGCCAGGTATGGCGACTGGTACATGTAACCTGGTGGCACCCTGAAACCAAAATCATTTCAACGGTTACGTGGTTTCGCGGTCTACGGAAAATAATATAGTAATAAATACACGTAATACATCTAATACGAAGAATACTCGCCGCGCGATCATGATGGACCAACATTTAACAAAAATAATTGAATTAGATCGTTGTAAATTAATTTACACTGTGAAAATTCTTGGAAATATTTTATATCACTTTTACATCATATTATAGGTACTGCGATTACAAACTCGAATTCTGATAACTAATTTTAAAGTTCAACAAAAATGTTTGCAAACGTTCCTTCGCTGCATTTGATTAAATCAGAAATGCAAAGGTTTAATGTCGCGTTCTCCAAGTTTGGTCCAGCAAGATCATTTAGTCCTACGTAATCACACTTGCTGTTTGAAGCAACCCGTGCACCATCGAGTCTGCTGATTTTTAATTCATCTCTTACCTCGTTCGAACATAATCGGTGGGACTCGATGGTCACCGGAAGTTTCGACAGTACATTTCTCCCTGTGCAGTTAAGAAACTGGAGGAAAGAGTGAAAGGAGGACAGTTGTGTGGATCCTTTTCTCTTACGCGTGTCGAGCTATGTATACATATACACTACGCTGCGAAACGTTTTCACGCAAGCGATGCTCCGCGTGCAGCCGATCTGAAGCGCGAACGAGCGTACCCGGACCGTACCTCAATTGAGATAAACGGTTTATTGGAAAAGCGTTTACCGCTAATTTTCCCGAACAGATAACACGACGACCGCTAATGGACTTGGACCGACGTTGCAGACTATGCACCCGAGTCTGCACTCTACGTTATAACAAAAATAGTAATTAAGGAAACTAGATAGCCGCAAATTTGAATATAATTCGAATTTCGTTACGCACCGCGATTTAACTAAATCGAAGTAATATCCACGTTCCATACCGTCATTCGAACGTTACGTTTACGTGTACCATTGAAACGATATATTGCTCGATAGCGGGACATTTAATGTGCGCGTGTTCCGCGTTCGTGTGTGAGAAACTGTTCGACGCGTGTGTAAAGGATAAGGCAGAGGGGGAGGGGGGAGAAGGACAGGTGGACGGAAAGCGACGCGTTATGAAAATGGTATCAATGGTGGTATCACTAAGGCGTGACAAAAAAATGCGCAACAAATCCAATAAAAAGAAAAAGAAAGAAAACAAATTAAAATCCTCATAGTGTCGGCAAAACAACAACAAACCAACGTCAAACGTGTGTGTGTATATATTTTTTAGGTGTGTTCAGGTCACTTCACGAATATAAAGATACTTCTCGAGTACACGGCACACGATTATACCTAACACCAACGTTAGTATCATCTAAAGTTCACAGGCGCAAAGAAAAGAAAATGAAGAAAATAAAGTAAAAGGAGAAATAAAATGGAAACGTGGTACTCGTTCCACGGCGGTGCCTCTGTCTCTAACTCTTTCCCCTCTTTTTCTTCTTCAACGCAAAACCATCGCGTGCAAAATCACGCCGCGCCGCGCCGCGCCGCCGCCGACCCGGCTCGCTTCTCCTTCGCGCCTTCTCCAATTTATCGTTATGCTCTTTCGATCAATTCAATGACCCCTCGAAAACAATTATCCTTCCTCAAACTGTTGGCAATAATAGGGCAATTTTACTTGTATGTAATTAACCCTAATTCGTTATTTATATTCCTTTTCACTTATTGTTAGATCATAGTAATTAAATTCAAAAATATACTTGTAAATTGGAAGTTGCTAACTTTCAAGTGAAAGTTTTATGCAACACGTCTATGAATTGAAGTTCTTTTATTTGCGCTTATAAACGATATCTTATTTATTTAATAACACGATTACGAAATAGTAATTCCAATTGTCTCTGGAAAATTTTCATACAACAAATGGATGAGTGGCAAATCGCGTTTTTAAAGGACATACAGACACAGGAGACAGCCCTGAACTTTTTAACGGATCGATAATGGCTAGTGTCCAGTCCGCGAAGGAAATCAATATATTGTCCTGTGGCTTCGAACGATACAAGTTCGTTCACTTCGGCGAATTGGTGCACACCGATGTAAATTAATAATAATCGTTCTAACCGAGCTATCCTCGTACACATACATACTTCCTATTCTTCAGTTTATTCCTATTCTTGATTTTGTATGTACTATATTAGTCCACGTAATTGTGTAAATGAATATTCATGAAAGCACCATGTAAACTACGTGCTAAGGATTAAATGTAAATTAAAAAAATGAGAACCTAAATTACAATTTATACAAAATTTCGATGCGATTGAAATTCTTTCTGTATCAATTCAAATTAATTATGAGAATCACGTGTAGATGCATAGATTAATAATATATGTATAATAGAGGAATTGTGAAATTGATAATTCATTAATTTATATCGAATCTTATGTACAATATTGAAGAACTAAATGGAACAGATGCAATTGAAACGGATAGGGAGAACCGTGAATATGTTAACCAGAATAAACAATCGGAGATTGTACAGAAGTTTTATTCTGTCACGTTTGATTCTGACACGTTTGATTACGTGACACGAGATCACCTGGCGTACTCCTTTTTTCTCATTGAATCGATCCACCGAAAGATTAGTTTATCGGCGATCATCATAAAAATATTACACTTGGCTTGTTACCAGATGGCCGCCAGATGCTTTCTCGGAGCACTCGAAACCAATTCCTGAGTTCTGACAACTTCCGCCGGCGGGAACTCCGCGCCAAGTTTATGGAAATTAATAGGATATTTAGAATCACGTTTATTTCCACGTCTAAATATTCCTGTCTGCCTTCGGTATTAAATAAACTGACAAGTAAATTAGAATAGTTATTGTGCTGCTCAGTGGCAATTTTCAATCCTTCATTTATATGCACAGACACAAAAATTGTGATACGTCAGAAATAATATCTATTATCCTTGTAAATGACAGTAAGAATTCATTTGTTAACGTGTAATGGACTTTGAGCTTGTAAATTAATTGCCAATTATAGAAGTGTTCTTGAATATACATTTCCAAGCGAAGTGTAAAGTACCTCATTAGAGAATTGCATAGATGCAACGCAGCGTGCCAGCATCGAATCTGCATACTAACAATAAGAATCGCGAGACGCAGACCTTGGACAGATAAATAAATTCACAAAATCACCTTATTTGCTATTGCGCGATCTTTTTTCGTCCCTCCATTTTCTATTGAATTTATCTTGCTAACGCATCTTCGCCGCGGTCTGTGCATTATGGATAGCTCGCGTGTCCTCAACCCCACTTTTCCGACTCTGCGTGTTTTTATTTCGCCCCCTTCTCTTTTATTCGTTTACGTATGTATAGTCTTGCGACCGCGTGTATGTACACGTTTCCACGACTGACCGAATGCATCTTCCAATTCCAATTGCACTTCGTACGATCGACAAACGTCTACAGGAGAATCTGGTCGAATTAGGTATAGACAGTTTTGTTTATACGAGCAAAATAATCATTTCACACAACTGCGAAGAGAAGCAAGCTCTTCGTTCATCAAAATGATTTATAATACTAAATTTTATAATACTAAAAAAAAAATTATTTCACGAAATCAAAGAAGAAATGTTTTCGTAATTGTTCGATTTTCATTTATTCGAACGCGGTGATAAAAATATATTGATTTTTGATAAGGGGAAGTAACGAGTTTAAATTTCCACGATATTTATCCCGTTAAAAGGTAGTCATCGAGCAGAGTGACTAATTGACAGGAACGAGTTCGAACGCAAGTATAAGAGAATAATTTCCAAGTAATAACGGTTGATCGCTCAATACTTACTACGTCCTTGGTTACCTACGCGCGCAAGAAAAAATATAGACAGTTGTTTTAATGGCCAGTTTAATTTTCGCGATGAAAAATTGTCGACGACACATCACGACGGGAGAGCCGCATGAAAATTTTCATACGATCGATGTAACGCAACGTGGTGGACGAAAAAAAAAAAGTACAACGTGTCACACGATTTCTCCCGGGATTAAGTATGACCGTCACGTACTGACAATTAGAATGAAAAGCTCGTTTCGCTTTTTTACGTTCCGCTTCGATTAGATACGATAAATTTATGAAATATGTGAACACATTATTAATTCAATGGACAGAGCTTTAAATTATTCGTGGGCAATTACAAATTCCTTTAATTCTATGTTAGACATGTATAATAACGTATGATTTATGTTTAACAGAATAGTACAGGTATAGTAGATTAATCAAGTGAGCAGCTATCACGAATATAGACAGAATTATAAGTTTTGTTCTAATATTTCATGAAAAACTTAGGCTTTCTGAAAAAAAATTGTTTCGCAAAAGCTGAGGCAGACATAGAGGATGGCGGAAAGAGGAGAGCGAGTGGAGGCATAAATAGATAGATAGATGGACGTAGATAGACAGATAAATAGATAAGAAAAAGAAAGAGAGAGCGAGAGAGAAAGAAAAAAGTCGTTTCGCAGTCACGAACGAAAAGGGCCGCATTGTCCTTTCGTGACGGATCTCACAATAAGTGACCACCCTCGATTTCCGACGCAAAGTGGCCGCGCGCCGCGATTACGATCTCCTGATTGCGCGAGGTAATGCGAGGGTGGACGAAGTTGCTTAATCGTCCCTACTAATTCGTGCATGCGCGCTTCTAAGGACTTGCATATCCGAGTATATAGAACGCTCGTCACGGGGTAATAAAAGGGTTGCGGGTGTCCATTAGAAACCACCTCATAATGCGGTGAAACAGAAACTGTAATCACAGAAGATTCTCAGATGACAGAATTCGGTATCATCGTGTGATCAATTTATAAAAATAAAATATGAAATTCATAATTTCTATGATTAATTCTGTAATTTATCCTGCCAATACATGTCGCTTGTTTCCAGCGTACAAAAGTTTGCTACCAAATCCTATGGGTCACCTAACGGAAAATTGACAATAAGATTTTTTGTAACCGCGATCTCATTTCTTGAAAAGTGTTCCAGATAGACTTCGCACGCGCGTGTGTTATAAAAATGTGACGGCACGTGTGCCAGGTGGCCGGCACCGTAATTTTCTGCTTACTACGTTTCCGCATTGCGTGTCGATGAGTGCCACCACTTTCGTGCGCGTACGTACGTGAGTTTCTATATGCATTTAAACACCTGCGAAAGGGTTTTTTTTTACGAACATCCTTTGCGATTCATGTATGCAAGTTTCGCGGGCGTAGATACATGTACGTTATTTGTAAAAGAGTCGATGCGCAGTGCAGGAATCGTGCGAGCGCCGGCGCCGTGGATAATCCAATGGGATGATCTGCCAATCCTTGGGAAGCAGAACAGACCAATGGTGAATGCGTGGGTGACTCCTCCCGGCGATTTAATCGTTTCTTTATTTCGATCAAACTAATTCGGACAGTTAGAACAGAAGAATCCAAGGTCGAGAAAAGTGGAGCATCGAGAGCAATAGTAAACGCATACTCAAGATATAAGAGTATGATTAATTCTGTAATTTATCCTGCCAATACATGTCGCTTGTTTCCAGCGTACAAAAGTTTGCTACCAAATCCTATGGGTCACCTAACGGAGAGATGTTTGCATTTGCCGGATGGAAAATTGACAATAAGATTTTTTGTAACCGCGATCTCATTTCTTGAAAAGTGTTCCAGATAGACTTCGCACGCGCGTGTGTTATAAAAATGTGACGGCACGTGTGCCAGGTGGCCGGCACCGTAATTTTCTGCTTACTACGTTTCCGCATTGCGTGTCGATGAGTGCCACCACTTTCGTGCGCGTACGTACGTGAGTTTCTATATGCATTTAAACACCTGCGAAAGGGTTTTTTTTTACGAACATCCTTTGCGATTCATGTATGCAAGTTTCGCGGGCGTAGATACATGTACGTTATTTGTAAAAGAGTCGATGCGCAGTGCAGGAATCGTGCGAGCGCCGGCGCCGTGGATAATCCAATGGGATGATCTGCCAATCCTTGGGAAGCAGAACAGACCAATGGTGAATGCGTGGGTGACTCCTCCCGGCGATTTAATCGTTTCTTTATTTCGATCAAACTAATTCGGACAGTTAGAACAGAAGAATCCAAGGTCGAGAAAAGTGGAGCATCGAGAGCAATAGTAAACGCATACTCAAGATATAAGAGTGTCGTTGACCCTCTTATAATATAGAAGAACGGCGAACCTCACTATCCCTTCTATTATTTTTCAAATAAACCACACGTAGATATTTAGTGAGTTCCTTATTCAGAACTTACTAATTTTGAAAAAAAACTTTTCGGCATAGATATCAAAAAGAAGTTGATTTTGCTCTTTCTTTTATAAATTGCATATGATTGGTTGAAACGACAGGGTGGACGAGGGAATGGATAAGAATTAGGGATGGGGTGATACAGCAGAGAAAAAAAATAAGGAAACCAGTAAAGGAGGTCTGAAATGTAAGATATAAGACAGATAGAAAGGCATTAGGAAACGGATAAGAAAGACAAGAAAAAGACATTACAAAAAGCGATATATGAAAATAAAATGAAAAAAAGAATAAGAAAAAGGCGAAGGAGAAACATCGCCAGAAGAGATTCGATTTAAAAAATAGCTCATTAGATTTCTGACTCGCTTCACACGCATACATAAAAAATGTAACACATTCTCTCTCTCTCTCTCTTTATCTTTAGTGCTTTCTATGTATCGCTGCTATTTGAAGTTATGTATTTTCCATGTGTGCGTGCGAAGTGGGTCTGGAATCCCTTGAGTCACCCGTACGTAGGGTGCCAACATACTACACTAGAGTAATGTAAATTAAGATAGTATAAGATAGAATAAGATTGTAGCCCGAAAGTGAATTAATAAATATATATAGTGTATATAATTAGCAATGATCAAATTTGATATCAATTTATCAGAACCATTTTTTGTTAGAATGGTAGATCATCCGTCGTCAGTCTAAGTTGTATAAGAAAAAAGAACGGCTTTGGTAAAACGTAGAGTAACAAAAATAGAAATTTATCTTTTAGTAGGCGCATCATTACTCGTCCATGGCCGCGTTCGAGACAATAAACTTTACTGAGCGCGCGAAAAATAATGGTTCTGCGAGCACGACGTATCGCGCGACCAGGCGAACGTACGTGTAAAAACGCGGTACATTCAGGTGGATTTGTTTTACGATGACGTTGAATATTTCGATTATATCCCGCGGCTGCGCAATTAATAAAAGCCTGGAAGCTTGAATAATGTTTGCCTCTCGTGAAACGGCGTATGGAATATGGGCCTCGTCGAGTGAGTGACAGCGACAGGTGAATGGTAGCATCGACAATGAAAATAGAAACAGACGTTCTGCGCGGAGCGCCGACTATGAACCTCCTTTCCAAAAGCAATATGTACTTCCACTGTGACAAACTCCTGGATATTTCTGATAAAGATAGTAACACTGCCCGCACGGCTACGTTCAATTTTATTATTGTGACCTAAAATGAATTCGAAATATCTCGCGTCATATTAATACCTCGAAGTATAATGTATCTGCCAAGGCAATGAAAGTTCCGAGAATGCGTGAGAAATCACGATTTACTGACGTTTAGGAAAACGTCAGAATAGAAGTTCGGTTCGAGGAGGGAAGGAGCAGCTTTAATTTCTTGTTAAAAAGTCCTCCCGTAGGAGCCCTCGAGGGAATGGCTCAAACATAGAAGCTGACACGGGGGACAGGTGGATCTAAATAAAGATTGGACCAACGCCAGAACCTCCAAGATGTGCGAGCCGAGAGATGCGAGGCGTGTCGCCGTCAACGACGACGACGACGACGGCGACGGCGACGGCGGCGTTTGGTTGTCATAGCTTACGACACTACGAATTTACTAGCACCGAGAAAACCCACCCCGACGCACAAAGCGTCTTCCTGGGCGGTGTTAAATTTCACTTTTCCACCCACGTCTCGCTAATTCGAGGACACGTGCTATCTCGCAATACCGGATTTACGATAATCCGACCGATTTAAATGATTTCCTACTCGGCTTTCGTGTTAATCAGAACGAGATAATAATAATATAGACTTATTTAAATATAATGTTTCGTTTTGCATTGGATAATACAATTCCATTTTTTTAATATTTCATTCGTACGTCCCAGCGTCACAGTTTTAATATTCGTCGTAGTAGAAATGTTAAGAAACCAGTCAGCCTTGCATTTGTACCAAATTTTTTCCTAAATTTCTAGAAACCGTCAGAGTTTTTTATGAGCCAAAAAAAGTTGGGTTGCCTCCCGCTGTCTTCTGATTTGGGCAACATTTGTTTCCAATTTATCGGTATCACGTTTCAACGAAGAAAAGATCTAACGTGGTCCCGAACAAGACGCTAAGATGTAAAAATTGTTACACAGAAATAGTCGACCATTTCATTATTGTAACATCGGATATTTTTAACAGGAGAATTGATGGTTTGAATACTTTCTTTAAACTTTCTGAATTGACAGACGGTACACACCGTGTTATATTAAAATTCAAAAAACCACCACGTACAACACCAACAAAATACAACACCAATAGCGACACCAAGTGTAGTGTAAGCTTTCACCACACACACAAGGTTATTAATATTATGATGGTTAGCGGAGCCTGTACACTCGACGAAAGCTCCGTTTGATCTAAACAAAATCCATCCATACATCAAAGTGATATAGTAGATGCGTTAGTACGAATACTTTCCCCCTTTTATGATCGAGAACTCTAAAAAAAAATGTCCAATTTCTGGCGACGAAAGATAATTTACGGTAATTTCGTTAACGAAACAGGAGTGAACGTGTTTTCAGTTCCGTTCCCTTTTTGTCGGAAATGGATTGCAGATTCGATACCTATTGCTCGATACGCCGACGAATTTCTGTGCCACGCCGAAGAATCTGACTTGGCTAAACGAGGTAAACCGCGATAAAATCGATTGGCACGATGAAAAATTAATGAACGTTGTCGTGTTTCGCGGTGGTGCGGTGCGGGTCGATTTCCGGCGAAAAATACGGGAGATCCACCGCTTCGAAGAATCGCCGTATCGTTCATAATTCAACGAAACTCTACCGCACATGGTTAATCTCTTCTCCTCGCTGCTTTGTTGCTTTCTCTCCTCTTTCTTCGCTTTCCCAATAACCGAAGGATTCATTCGAAAAATGAACATTACACCCGTTTCCCACGGAATTAATTATTAAACAATGTCGAAGGGACAAATGAAGATTAGCCAACGCGATAAAATAATTAACATCTATCTGTCTAACGTTATGAGGATGATAAAAATGAAGCTACCGCGACCTTTGTTAATATTAATTTTCTCGATGTTAACAAAGACCCGTCACCAAAGGCAAATTAAAATGAAAAAGAAAAACGAAAAGAGTGCACGCGGATTTAAATTTTGAAAGATGTTTAATGAAAGACACGTGGTATAAAAATTAAACCGAGAAATTTATAACAATAAGAGAATCTATCTAAAAATTAAGGCAACATTTTTTGGCTAATAAATGTTGGAAACTGGTGAACAGTTTGGCAACATTTAACAGCGATTGTTACATAGAATGTTTGGATTTTAACACGTGAACGTAGCCTCATCGTTATTAGCTCGTCCATTAAGATTAACAGTATTACGAGAATTAATCAGACAATTATTCCGATTAAGATCAGATAAATAACGTTACCGTGATTATAATTAATATATTAATATTAATATTATTACGATTATTGTGATTATGTTGATTAAGAAAAAGAGTGTAAAAGAGTAAAGACCAAAAAAGTCAAAACCAGTAAACAAACAAATCTCTCAGCAACCGCAATCAATTATCATATCACTTCACGTCAACCTCATCAAGAAAGAAGAAACAAAAAACACAACCAAAAAAATACAGTAGCAGAAGAAGAGGCCGATCCTCGGAAGTCAGTTTTGACATTCGGTTGAAACTTGAAACAAATTCGTGGGTACTCATGGCTTCCGATCGACAGTGTGCGTGTGCCGCGTTCACTCTCTCTCCCTCCCTCTGACTGATCTCAGATTTTCAATTATCATCTGCCCTCCTTTTCTATTTTACGTTTTTTTGCTCGCACGACATTCACATTCGTGTCTCTCTTTCTGTTCGTCTTTCGTTACAGTAGATAGATTCAGTATATTTGTTTTACATTCGTACTCCTTAGAACGGCCCTTGGCGCTCTCAAGGATCTCGAAAAGGGAATTCTCTGCTTGCTCCCTTACGCGCATGTGTGCGTCAGGATGCTGAAACGTTATATATAGTCTGCTTTTAAAAGAGTGTTCACAATAATTGTCAAAACCGAAGCCGTAAAAAACGAGTACCTTTGTTCTCGGTTCTCGAAATGCTTCTACAACTTATTTCTACCGACCTTTTTCCTGTTTTCTTTCCCCCTAAAATCGTCTTTTCTCGTAAAGTCGTAAAAAAAAAATTAGAGAATTCTCTCGGTTTCCCTTAAGTTTGCAATGAAACACGACATTATTTAATATCATTTTGAAAAAAGATGTTCGAAGTGACAAAAAATGTATGCGGTATTACGCTAACTACACAAAACCCAATACTCGTTGGTTTCTACTTTCGCATTGGTTTTATAAACGACGCGACTGACAAATGCGATTCGAGTTTTCGTAACGTGGATAATCTAACGAGGTCTCCTCTTGACTTACACGCTAAGTTTTAGCAACTACGATAATACAACATGTATGTTCTTAATGTATAGGTATTATTTCGGCAAATCACATCAACGTAGTAACGTAGACTCACCCATATTGGCCGGGTAGAACTGTCGGATATCCAGCTCGGATGCTGGCGGCAAACGGGAATGCTGAAATCATAAACAATTCGGAGTTAATCCTATTTATGTTTGTAATGGCCAGCCCTGAACTCGAACACCCGTTTTCGTATAAATTGAACATCCTGTTCTTTGCAAATGCGTCTTCCCCTAGCTAGTCTAGACGCGGCTACATTTTTCGTTCTTGTAATAAAACGATTCCCTACCAGCAAACATGAATATATTTATACTTCCAAAATGATTTTACTAGATCGCTTATATGAGAAACTATATGCATTTACATTTTATATTAAATGAAACGAAGTTCAAAATATTCTATTATAAAATATATACGTTTTAACGATCGTGTTCAGATTTATCTTAATATAAAAATACCAAACACAGTACCACACACCAGAAAAGGGACATGCATTAATATACATATGAGTTAGGTAGAAGTTACTTTAATGTTCATTGTATTAATACTTCACTTTTTTAATCATATAGCAGTATGATTTAATTGAAGAATGTAGAACAAGCGATACGACTCTTTAAATAACTCATATGTAAATTGATTAATTATTATAGGAAAAAGCTTTGATTAATTTCAGATAAATATTCCACACTTAATTTGGCATTACAAGAATCGTAAACCGGTTCGAAGTTAGGAATGAGTTTTGCGTTTAGAAGGGAAAACAAAACAAAGGTGGATACCGACAGTCGGGTTAAGGCAATTTTAGACTTAGGTGCCGAAGCGCCAAGCAATGTTGGCCGGGAGCCATCGCACGGGTTCGAGAAAGTGTCTCAGGAGATGCTTTTTGATTTGCTCAAATGACGTTTATAAATCCGTCCTTCGTCTGTTCGAAAGCTTGCAAATATAAATACTGGAATAAAGAGCAAAATAGCTAGTTCAGCCAGAGCTGTCAGTATAAATTGTAAGAATTCAAGCGGAACTCTATTCTTGTTCGTTAAACGAAAATTGCGATTTACTTTAATGATATCCAAGTGAAATGTCTCATTAGGAGAATCTCTGCTATAATTTTTCATCCGAGATACGCAGACGTACGTCCTCGACACTGAAGAATTACTGTGCTCTCCGTCCAAGAATTATATTATCCGTTACTGCGACGAATGGGATTTGCTGATTTGGCTTTGTTTCAACAACGTAAAACCCGTGACAATGACGCGCGAGAATCAACCGAAAGATTAGAAATGACATCTATTCTTGCAAATCTTCTGATGTTGCGAGACAAACTTTTGAAATACGGAGTACGAGATGTGTATATTATTATTAGAATGCAAGCAGTAAAGTGTAGTATCGCAATATTCGTTCCAGGAAGTCAATCACGCCATTGCAAAAAATAAGTAATTTTAATCCCGTATTTGCAGATAACTTTTGAACTAAAGCAATCTACGATTATCAAACACGCATGACTAAAATCAGTGAGGGAAGTAATTGGGTACTGGAGTATCAGTACTAGTTAAACGCGAATACAAGAACAAAAGCACAAATCATTCAAACGACGAAGGATCAAACACACCGTCTAGCTAACCCTGCCTGCACATAATTCATGCGATCGACACTCATTCAATGAAAAAATTGCAAATCGCGTAGTAAAACTTACGCGTTTGTAGAGTACCTCTAGGTTTTGCTCCAAGAATCGCCAAGTTCACATTAGCTTTACGTCCGTCGATTATAGGGTTCGGATCTTTACAAGCCCGCTCTGCTGCTAGCCTGTCTCCCATGATCACCTGCGTGCAGATCCGATCGATTATTCGACTAATCCTTCCGCTTCACCTGGATCTCGCAGCCCTGTCCCCTTGTCCCGAGTAACGGTACACAAGACCCTTGTGCGGTTCGTGCACCCCAACGCCCAGGTATGGCGTTCTGGGTAATTCGGCTTGTTAGTGCCGCCTGCTTTATATTGTCTTCCCGTTTAAAATTCCTTGTACATTTTCTTTGTTTCCGTACCATCGAATTCTAACTTATCTTCCTCACTTTGTAAATTATTAAATGAACAGAATTTAAAGTTTAGTCAAAATTTCGTCGATGACACGTACAATCTTTAACTTAATATCGAAAACCATTTAAACCTGATAGGAATCTAAACTCGTGAATTAATTTCGAGGATCAGGAACACCGCAGCCCCCATAATTTACGTTCGCCAGTTGGTTTCACGTGTAACGATAATCATTGCTACGGGCAACGGTCATTTTTAAAACAGAATTTCGCTTTAGCGGGTAATAAGGACGTTGACGTATACATGTATTTCCATATTATCCTTGAGCGCAAGTTATGTACGTGTGATAATAAGGAAAACTGATAACGAAGTAGTACGCCTTCACGGAAGAAAGAGCATCACTGGCATACGGGAAGTGAACAAAACACGTCTTTTCGGTAGAACTGAACTAACTGGTTACGTTATCATAATGAATTACGTACACGACTATCTTTCCTTGGTTAACGCGTTCGTTCTAGGGAACAATACACATAACGAACAACAGCTTGTAGAACTCTAAGGCAAAACCGTCGTAGATACGAAATTGATAAAAATGTGGGGATTGATCATTCTTATTGAGAGACAGTTTAGCTCCCAACGTCCGACGCAATGTCGCATTGCAACAGAGACAACTGCCATTAATTGTAAAACTCTAACAGTCACTAAATAACGAGTACAGACAAAAGTGTACTTAAACTACTCACTCTAAGCTATACACAAACTTAAAGCAGCTCACAGCAACGACTATCAATCACGAAAACTAACAAAAATGTCGGGATATAAAAATACCAATTCGTTTTAATCACGAGTATGCAAGGAGTACTTACGAAACCATATCCCCTACTTTTCCCGGTTTGCCTATCGGTGATTACCACGGCTTCCTCGATGTCGCCGTACACGTTGAAATGTTCTCTAAGACTTTTGTCGGTAGTGTGATAAGGTAAACCACCCACAAACAATTTCGTCCAAGTTGTATCCTTTTGTTGGGGCGTTGCGCCGGCTAACGCGCCAAGGCCCGATACCAGCTCGTCCGGAGCTGGCGCCCCGGCAGCACCTACCGCACCGACGGCACTGAGACCAGCGGCACCAGGCATCAACATCCTCCAAATTTTGGCGAGATCACCGCCGGACGACGGGAGGACGACTTGCTCAATTTTGACACCTTCTACGGTACTTTGGTCAACGTTAATCACGTCACAGGCTTAGCACCATTTAGAACACCGCTGATGTTGGTTGTCTACAAAAAAACGAAAAGCGTACAACATTGTTAGCAACCGCTACTATTAATCTTGTTACAAATTAACAAAAAGACTTCGTTTCCTAAACAGATTTTCTTTCCACGATATCTGGATATCTGTTTATAAATTTTGCATTGCGCTTAAAACTTGTGGTGGGAATTGTTCGTGAAAAATCCACAGACGATGAATTAACGAGCATTGTTTAAATATTACGGGATAAATGATTGTTTCAAGGCTGACGATGTTAGCCAATACGAAATGTTTAAGGGAAGATCAAAGCACCCTCGAACGGAGTGGAACGCGAACAAGGAAAATGCAGAAGACTACGCACTTAGAATTTAATACTCGTTATGCACGACCCTCCGACGAATCGCGTCGTCCCGCATGATCTTCGTGAAACGCAGAAACCGTAGGTAACACGCGTGTGTACACTTATTTACACGCGTACAGGCATGCAACAAAGATTCCGCGTGCGGCTGCTATCCTACAACACCGTGCATACTCGGGAAGAAAGAAAGACAAGAATAAACGGTTTCTCCCTCTCTTAGCTCGCTACTCCCGAGGTACAACTGTTCTACCCTCTTCTCTCAATTCTCTCGAATCGATGACTCCTTCGTGAATATAAAGGGAACAGATAAAAGTCCCCTTGCTGCGCGGAGGAACCCTGCCTGCCCGGGGAAAACCGGCGAGAGCCACCAGGAACAAGAAAAGAAACAGGCACCGTCGGTGCATTGTCGAAAGAGAAGAAGGACGCGGAAAGGTACTTCGTAGAAGAAGAAAAGGGCGAGAGGAAATAGAGAGGAAGGGACCCTGACCTCCATTCAAGGCTCGGTAACGGCCTGAAAAGGGAGGCAGTGTTACTGCTCGTCATGAAGTAAGAGAAAGAGGCAGATACGAGTAAAACTGCCTGGCCTAGGTATAGTTGGGGTACATTTCGGTTCGGCTCGGCTTTCGGGTTTCTGCAATATACTGCAGGGAAGAGGATAGGGCAGGAGAGGAGGTAAAGGTAGAGGGTACACAGAAGGGTCCCTCTCTTTTGCATTTTTTCTTCTTTCCTCCGTTCCTTCTTTCTCACACTCTACAGCGCGCGCACCGGGCAGAGGCACGACCAGACCCTGCGAAGTGGGCCCTGCGTTCTCTTCCGAAAGCCCCCCTCGTCCCACCCCACCAGCCGTCTTTCTCGCCGGTCACTACCACACCAGCACCATCCCGTGACAGTGCACCATTCGAAGGGCCCTTCCTCGTCTGTTTCTGTCGGATCCCCCAAAACGACAGCAGCTGCTGCAGAAAACCGGTGCAGCACGCTGTATAATCATATTGTTGTATTGCCATCGGGTTCCTCCTCCACCGCCGTTGCTCTTTCTCCTTTTTTCCTCTCTTTTTGCCTTTATCGTTCTTTCCTCATCCTAGAGAACAGCATCGCGTAACTGAGGGACGTTTGGTCGAGCATAAAGACCGATTTTCTGAATTCAGCTACCGTGGAAGCAACGACCGCGTTGCCGCGAGCGCGTTTCATAAATGCTACACAGATTTTACGATCCCAAGATTTCACTAACTTGCCTGCCGGATGCGCTACAAATTAAATGATAATTTAAGTAGCCGACAATTTCCAGTCACTCTGGACACAGTTGATTATCTGAATTCGCGTTACTTACGCCGCCGTTCGCTGTTTCAATTCGTAAGAAAGTATAAAAATTTTCGGAAACAAGAAAATCGACTGGAAATGTAACGAATTTCTTTTCGTCGAGAACTAAGCTAAGAGAAATCTCGAAAGAAGAGCAACCGTATGCACGATCCAACGAATATTCAAAATTAGAAAGTTATTTAAAACGGGAACGTTTCTGCATTTGGTTCAGTGCACAAGAATCTTCGCACTCAAGTAAAGCGACTTCATTGAAAGTCCTATCAACGATTCGCGATTTCTACAAATCAGCTCCTATCTAAATTGGGTTTCAACGAACTTTTACAAAACGAAATCGAAAAGGCGCTTCGTCGATGTGCTTGAAAGCATGTACCGTTTTGCACACTTTCCATCTAATGGACTTTACTATAGTAAGGCGCATCATAAAAGACAGTTTCTACCTCTCAGGCACTACCGGTAACGATTATAACAGCTGTAAAGGGTGACAACGGTCTGCCGGGTGTCTCGTAAATCAACTGAAACGTATCATGGGTAAATACGTTCAATTCTACATTGTTTTCAAAGCTAGATTATTAGAAAATGACCATCATATTTCATACGAGGAAAGGAACATTTTTCACGTTAGAAATTTCGGTACCTATAGACTAGTGAAAATACGAACATTTATTTAAAAATTAAAAATCATAGATAATTCATGTATTGCAGTCATTTATAGTAACTGCGAATTTAACTGGAATTATGAATGCAATAATAGGAATTATGGACCATTTCATAGGAATAGTTTTGGTAGTCTATAATCGCGTTCCGATCGGAGCAGCCTCGTTTATTCGACACTGGCCGATTGCCACGACGAAACACACTAAAATATCTTCTCGGCCAAAGTCGCAAAGGCCAGAGTTCTCGAAAACGCGTGGCTGGCTATACCTAAACCGTGGACACAAAATTTTATGATACGGAACTCTTGAAACTGAGTGTTACAAGTCCTTTGTGTCACTCCAAATCGAACCGCAATAAACAATATATAATTATTTATATATTGAACTAGAACTATTATTATCTTAGTCCTGGCGCTATGACTTAATTATAATTACAAATTATTCATTCGCCGATGACATTATCAGTGACAACGAATTATGAACAGCTGTAAGAAAAGTATTGTCTAACGTCGGAGTAATACACCGGAAAATTAGTAAAAAAATACGAAAGGAAAGATAATAGTTCTCCGTTCATTTACGCCAGACGGCTGTAATCACCTGCGCACGTTTCCAGGCCTTCTGCTAAAGAGAAATCGTCGAGCCGACGGCGAGGTTTATTAATAAACGTTGTAGTACACGTGCCCGACGTCGTGTACCCCCTTTGTCGCGACGAAACCGCTGCAACGGGGGTGAAAGAGGAGCAACCGAGAGAATAAGCAGATCGGTTCACGAACGCGCAACATGGCCACGCAGAAAACACTTTTGTTCATTGTATAAACAATATTTCCCGAACAAATTTTACAATGTTCTCACGAAACACGTCTATGATACAAAAATAGCAAGCATTCGTACGACCAACATCGACTTCAACTATTTAGAACGTTCTATGCATAACAGATTTTCGTAATATGTGCAATACAACATGTAACAAATGATTTGTAAGACAAGTTTATTATAAACAATGAACGTTAAACAGAACATTTAAATTCCTATTGTATGTATTCTAAAAAAAAAACACCAAATATGTTTGAGTACAACGTGACAAACAACTTGACAAAGGAAAATTTCAATACGTACCTCCAATCTTTTGGAGCACCGTTCGATTTCACCAAGTTGCCGTTTAATCCCAACGAGAAAGAGGACAACACCGTGAAAAGATGAACACCAATAACGTGGCTATCCTCCTGGCAGGCGAGATTAATATTTCGGCGATAAAACTGACGTCGCAGACCAATTAACAGCGCACAGGTTCAAACAGCCGTTCGGGTCACGGTGAAATTTTACTTCATTACCACAGAATCGCGTCGAAAATTTCAATTCTCGGTTTCTTTCTTAGTCGTGGACTGAACACGTTCAATCCGCAGTAACAATTGAAACGGGCAACACTGTTGTCGACACTACTTATGTAGTAACGGTGTTGGTATCGTGTACGGGTGCCCGATTGTTAGCTACTGCCTCATTTTATGCGCGCACATCCGACACGAACGAAAGCCCACGTGCGAGTACTGCTGAACTGCCTTCAAGTTTGCAGTTACCTTACAGCGCGCCAGTTCTTCGGGTCCTCCGACGATTTCTCTTTTCATTGGTTCACTCGAAACCCCCACCAATTTCTGTTACCAGTAACGTAGCTTAACGACGGCCGGGCGAGCCACCGATGAAATACAAAAAGCAAAATCGACCAGTGGCGACGAATTGACAAATCCTCTGCGTCGCGAAAGGATAATAAATATTGCTAATTATGTCCTCAATCAAATTCAATAATACATATTTGAAATTGGTCTGGAATATATTTCTGTTATATAAAAACTAGGTAAATAGAGTTCCACTCGTCTTTCTTGTTGACTTATAAATAAAACGAAATAACTCGTTTATCTTTGGATGATTTAATACGATTCTCATGTCCTGGAAAAAGAATTAATAGAACAAGTAATTAAATAACTAAATAAGAAATATTTGTCTGATCGTTTCTGTTTTAACTCTGGAAATTCGAGGATAATGTGGCAGAGGCACATTTTCAAACTTCGAAACCCTGAAACGGATCCTACAGGATCCACGAGACAAGGTATGTCGAGGAGTATCAGCTGTTCGAATTATTATCGTTGTAGACGACGGCAGATGTTCACTAGGCTGAAACGCTCCCCCGAAGGCTTTGAACCCGCTGATCTCTTTTCTTTAGAGCGGGTGAAAAACTTTCAAGGAAGCCCAACGTCCCGTTCAATCTCGCACAATGTTTCGTACCTTATCTGTGTTATTCAGAAACGTATAGAACGAATAAAGAATAGGGAACGTTGCTAGTAACATTATTGAACTATCTAATTTCAGTGTCACACGCGAGGTAGCTTACAAAATAGAATGAAATTTGAACTTAACGTATAAAATCTGATCTGTTTCCACATTTCCTTATCGTTCACAACTTATACTATATTGCTCATAATTTGTCACATTGTATTTTATCCCAGTTCCATCGCAGGTCAAGTTCTGTTCTTATAATCGTATTGACATATTATTTAATCAATGGTGAAAACAGATCCCTAATAATTTGAATAGCTCTTGAGTAACGTGCATATATAACATGGAGCATACGTAACAATGATAATGAGGCGACCATAAGTGGTACTCTTAGAAGGAGACGAGCTAGTGGACAATCGCGGTGAAGATAATTTGGCCAATCTCTTCTTCGATTCTGAACGATCGGCAACCTCTGTTAGACACATTGTTCGAAACCTGCCGTGAGCTACGTGTGTCACGAAGTATAGGATATCATCGTCGTCTGTGTTCGGAGGAGACCCCATAGGTTCGTGGCACGCGCTGCCAGCTGCCCCACAGCTGTCTCTCTTCTCTCTGTCGTCCCCCATATACGCACGAGGCCGAGGACCGGGGTTCTTACCCGAGCGTGGTGCATTTACCACACAGAACGGAACCACTTCTTTTTCTCTGTGCATGTGCGCCAAGTACAGGACGCGTTGTACATACGTCCAAAACGCGTATTTTTCGTACGTAGATATTTATACTTGCTCCGCTACGCTGCATACTTGATGAGGCGCACCCTTAAAGGACGAGACGCGCGCCTGTACCCCAAGGGAGGATGAACCGACGCTTCCATTGTCCGCGAATAAGGATGCTTCTTTGACAAATTTTGATGAGATCGTATTATCTCACGTTCCAATGGACGTTCTTCAATTTCGTCTCACTAGTCGCTACTGGTCTCGACCCAATAGATCATTGCTGCGAAAGATTGTTCGATAACAGTACATTCTAACGTTTCAGAGGTATTTGATTTCGATCAAGATTAATGAAAGGTGTACCATTGATCGTATGTTCATTTTGAAAATGTTCTGCTCTGCTATCGTTACGTATACGGTAGCAACGTTCGCTTATCGTTTTATTAAAACGCTCTGTGGGGTTTTACATTTGCGGTTTCTCATCCGGTTTGTCCGACGCGCAGGAAATAGTCCTGGAGTGTCCTAGAGGATGCAAGGCTATTAGGTTTCGCGTGAAAAAAAAGCGTGAGAGGCGTAGAGGAGAGACGGGGATGGGAGGAACTGTGCGACAACGAGATGAAAAGGGCGTAAGTGCTCGTACCGAAAGTAGAGTAAAAAGATTAAAAAAAAAAAACGGAAAATCAAAGTGCGCACCGTTGGAGACCGGAAATCCCAGGGCGTTCAACCCTGACACCCGGTATATATTTAGACTTAAAGAGACACGCTCTAATCTGATCGCATAGATACCTTCGTGACAACCTACTGGACGCTGCACGCAGAAATGCATCAGCTTAAAATACAGTAAGACGGCATCTTGAAAGAAGAAGTGACTGCTTGCTAACTTCTAATAGATAACGATCTGTTCCATTAAGGAACTACACACATTCATTAGCACATTGTCGTGATATCCCTTGAAAAAAGCGATAACGCTCTCGTGAAGGAAGTTGATCGTTTCCTATTTGCTTATTGTATAATCGTGCACGCAACACTGTCAACGCTGCCTGGGCTTCACCCCTTACGTATACATTACGTTTTGGAATAAGTATGTATCCATGATTCTCGTTCACGAAATACGAAAAATATAATATCTAATTAAGGAAATCATTGAATTTTGAGAAATACTTGTTTTACCACAAGTGATCCATTTAGATCATCTCAGTAGAACTTCAAGATCTCTGTTAACTCTTTGATGTTTTGAAATTGTTGACGAATATTTCTTTAGCTGAATTCTCGAAAACGTGTAATGAATATGAAAAACGTAATTTACAATTAAATACAGTGAAAAATAGCTTTAGGTAAGTGAGTATCGTTTTATTAGTTGAGTGAGTATGGATAGAGAAAAATTTTCTTCTTAGAGAACTGTTCGTAAAAGCTGCAAAGTATTCGCGTCTTTAGAAACACAATACCAGCAGAGGCAGCCTTCTCGAAATAGACGAGGAGCCCAGCCCTCCAAACTCGTCCGAAAATAAAACAGGTTTCTTCCCTGTGAGCAAAGTTGTCCGATTGGTCGGCTCTCACGGAAGAGTTCGTTGATTAATAGACAATTAAAAAAGAATTGCGATTCGTATCTCTTTCTTGTTAAGGTTCACACTCGATGCTAACTCACGAGATTACGATAATTTTTCTTTTAGTGCCGGTTGTAAAAGATACCCGAAACAACTGTGCAATCCGGGATCCAATTGTCCAAACAAACTATACTTTTCAAAAAACAGCCATGCGCACATTCGTTTAATTTATAAATTGCGTCACCGAGGAATAGACGTTTGTATTAAATGCCAACAAAATCTATATACATTGCACTATCTATTTGCGTGTTTATTTTAAATTGGAAGTTGTATAATTTATAAACCACGAGTATTTTCATCATACTTTACAAATAGATAAAGTCATTAACATTTGTCATTTTCAATTAAATTTTACTTTACGAGTACGGTTCGTATTCGATTTACGTCGGGGCTTAAAAGCGATTAACTCCATGATATTTGGATTATCATCGTTTTGAGAATCCTCCCCATTCGCGTCTTCATCCTCTTCGTCACAATCGTCCTGAGTAGCTTCATCATTGTTATTTTTAATTAACAAACGTCCCAAGATTTTAATTTTTTTCTGTTTCTTCTTTGGAATATTCCTTTTCCTGTCACCGATTCCATAAGCTGCACTCCTCTTAATTAAGTCTTTATTAAACAATTGTAATCCATCATCTTCACTTCCTGATATTGCTCTTAATCCTTCAACTGAATTCAATTTATTGACTTTCGCCACTATATTTCTGTCATCTTTATCAGTAGATGAAAAATACTCGGAGACCTGATTAATGGCCCTTTTATAATTTGCTAGATCGTTCAATATCGTGAAAGTGTCATTAATTTTCTTATCTAACATTGGAGAAAATGTCATTAGTCCTTGGAATGGCTCGTTGACTCCATCATCATCTATTGCTGGCTGTATTTCTATGAAACGAACAATTTACAAATTATCGTCAATAAAATATTATGAAATATACGTGTACATTCACATTGAAATATTATAATACTTATAATAGACATCTCAATACTCACCTGCTAATATATAGCGATTAAATGTGAATACTATATTGAAAAGTATCAGTGGAAACATCTTTAACCGTTTACAATACAGTATTCTCTGAACTTCTTGAAGACGTATTTACTACTGTGATGCGAACTACAATCTGCTGAAGTAATATGGAACTATAACTGTCCTACTGAACGTCTTATACATCAACATCGTTATAGTATCTGATATTTGAAGAACATAATTATTTACAAACGTCATAAGCGATAAATAGGAAGTACGGCTTTTTACATATTTCTAAATGTGAAAAGTATATTATGTAATAATAAAGTTTGCACGATCCATCAGTAAAAACGCTCATTTATTTTATCTATCAGGAACATGTTTTACATAATTGCACAATGGACACGTTACAACGGTTACGCCACGGGTCTGAAATCAGTGTTGGTAAACGATGGTGCGTTATCAGAATTGTAGAAAAATCTTTTGTAGTCGTTAGAATGGTATTCAGGAATTTGGTCTTGATGATAATGACTCGGCACGTAAGGGTCAGCAGATGAAAACGGATAATAGTTGTATCGTTCATCCGGATAAAAATTTACTGGCTTGTTATAGGAAGGTAAGTTATAATTAATAGGTTCATAATCATGATATCTATGGTCATACGCTACTGTAGTAAATTCAATGTGGTGCACGTTTTGCGGGTTTCCATCGTAATAACCGTAAAAAAATGGTGGGTACGTATAATTATTCATCGAAGTTTGGTTTTGTGCATTAGGCATTACAGTTGTATTCGTTACAGTTTGATTGACAGGATCTGTTGTATTTGCAGCTCGCAAATTTAGTGTTTTTAATGAATCTTCGTCGTTCCTCATTCCTTTATGTAGAATGCAACCGGTGCCAGGCGCCTGTCGACAAAAACCAAAATAAATATTAATAATTTAGAGAGTTACTAAGATCGGAGTACCAAGACTCAAGCATTTACAGCTTTGCAAACTTATATTGTGATTATACTAATTTCAAGCGCAATGCAAAATGAAACGTGCAATTTTCCGCTCTAATTTCTGCTCATTCGGTTCAACAAATTCTTACCTTCTCTTCCGCGTTCTTTTCGTTTCTCTCCTTATCCTCATTAATCTTGATATCTTCGACTTTCTTGGCTTCATCCACGTACTCGTCGTTAATCTCAGTCATCGTCGTCGGCTTGGCATTGTCAAAAGCGTTGGATGGCAGCGGATTTTTTATCAAGCTATTTTGCACTGCGAATCGCAGGGGATCCAACGGCGAATAGAATCCGAAAGGAGTGGCGAGTACGAAAGGATGCATGACGTAAGGATAGGGATTGTAAATTGCAGCGAATTGAGGTGGAATTCTGGGGACACCGGGGTGTATGTCCAGTGGAAGTTTAGTATAAGCTTTTACATCCGCCGATGCTGCACCGGCCAAATCACCGACACTCAAACCAGCCAGAAACGCTAAGCTCTTCAAAATTTTCGACTTTCTGTTCAACGAAGAATCACTTTGTGTATTTGCGATTTTTTCTAATTCTTGAAAATTATCCGAGCTCCGCTTCAAAATTAAATCCATATTAGACGTTTCTTCCTGCGGCGATTGAATCTCATCAGACTTCGTTGCTTGTAATAACTTGCGAATCATTTGCGAACTACCCGTTGCTGCAACTTTACAACATAATCCTACATGAATCATAATGATTACGCAACGTCATCAAGAAGGAGTTCATTTTCTTAAATATTGGATTACACAAATACTCACTACCGCAGCTAATACCGATAGTTAAGAGCACGAAAGCGAAGAAATTCATTGTTGCTGCACAATGCTCAGAACAATAATGAAGAGAAACTGAGAGAGCTACTTGAAAAAATTCAAAGCCTGCGGGTCGCCCTCATATTCTGTCACGTGAAAGTGTGTTTTTTAGATATCGTCGAAAATATGTTAATTGCGTCAATCTAAGCTTCCTCATTAGGCTATGTGGGTTTCTATTATGTTTGCCAAACGTGTGATTCTCCTAGATTTCAATACACGTATCAGCATAGAAATTTTAATTAAATCCAATTGCCAGTGTCCTAATTATTCGAATAAGAACGTTTATTTAATTCTAATAAGATTCGTTTTGAATTATGCATAGAAATGTAATGCTGCATTTCAGTTTTCAAATTTGCCGGGCTTGTCAGCGACGCTCTATCTATACACAGTGCCGTTACGCTTCCGCTGTAGAAGGAAAGCGTGTTTTTTCATGTCAACAAATATTCTGATAAAATGACGGCTACTGTTGAGGACAACGTACAATTGAATGAAAATAACGTTACCGAAGATTTCGCGACCCCTGAGAAACAAGAAGCACGTGCATTTTTGCGTGAACGATTTCTACGTGTAATTACGGGAATCGTTGGTAGGAAATTTTCTTTTTAGAACCTATTCCTTTTGTCGTCTATCATTCTCTATACGAGTAGCTTCACACTTACTTTGAGAATAATTAAGGAATTCAGTACATAAATTGTTTATCTTAATAACGTTAGATGATAATTTAATGCAATTAAGTTAATCAAACCTGGCGCTGGTTTCAGAAATATTTAACTCCATGCGCGAATATGAGATACAATTTCGAATTGAAATGTTAATTAAAAATTCTCTCAGTACATTTGTTGAAACACATATATCTGATAGTAAAAGTAGCAATTATATATGAACTATCTCACGTTATTATAAATTGTTACAGGGAAGCAAGCAGACTTTCATCTGTATGAAAATACACGAGTTTCGGCGGAATTTCGAGGATGCGACGTCGACTGTTTGGAGGTCTACGTACGAAATTTGGAAACACCATTAGGCATAATTCCAGAAGCTATTCTAAGAACGAGTGATATTATTCACTTGACTGTGAACGATATTAATGCGACACAATAAATCGTCGGAGCAGAGGTAAGTGGTAGTGACATTAAATAGGAAAGAATATATTTATTTTCAAACGTGTCTTAATAACTTATATAAATATTTATGTACATTTTTCAATTAAGATCTACGCATATTCAACATCGTATTTATTTCTGAGATGATGCGTCTCAAATGATCGATGATTTCCTTTAGATGCCTATTCTTTAGTACCACTTGCTGAAAAATAGTATAGTATTTTAATGCTGAATTTTTTAAAATCTACACATACCTCCATGATGATGAACTATTTAAAATCTACACTCACCTCCATAATTTCTTTACTTTCTTCACAAGCAAGTCTGTAAGCTTCGGATGTCTTTTTCTCATCAGATTTCATGTCCCACTCCTCTTTTAAAGGAATCAGACTTTCTATGTGCGTATATTCCATACCCTGAAGCTGGCAATTTTCATTGCATTTCTCATAAATCAGTCTTAAACGTCTAAATAGTAACTTGAGTGTCCTTAGTTGGTCTTGTACTTTATTCTTCTTTTCGTTAGCTAAACTTGCTCCTTGTGCCATACCTGAAATTGTAATTCGTAATTTAATTAAAAATAAAAAGGGAATGGCTAATTATTAAGGTTGTAAGTACCATTAGGAGGCTGAAGGACTCTCAATGTTTGGAAAACTTCTAAAGTGCGGCTGACAATGTCTTGCACGGTTTCTTGACCAAATCTGCACAGGCTAGCAGTATTAAATTCTTTGTTCTGTTGCTGCTGTTGTTGAGATGGTGGTTGTGTTGGTGGCACAGGAGTTTGTGGTGTTGTAGCTTGGTTACTCGTTTGATTGTTCTGTTGCACCATTCCTGCTTGCTGCTGCTGTTGCAACTGCAATTGTTGCTGCTGCATCTGCTGTACTTGTTGTTGCATCGCAACTGACTGTTGTTGTTGCTGTTGTGCCAATACTTGTTGAGCACTTGGCATCCCCATAGTATTTGTGCCTACTCCACCTACTCCAACTCCGACTCCTACACCAACTCCAAATTGTTGTTGACCCACCATACCTATTAAAAATTAGTGTCTTGATATTACTTCGTTTTATAAACGTTTAATCAATCTACAGTTAGCATCTTGAAAGAACATATGTGATACCTTGTTGTTGAGCCATTAAGCCAGACACCATTTGGCCTCCTCCAAATTGTGTCCTCATTGCAGATTGTTGGACACTTGGAAATCCAGATGGAAATGGATGTTGCTGGCCAGCCATTATTTCGGTTCCTCTCACACTTTTATACCAATAGCTGAGATAACAAAGAAATATCAGTGAATTTTAAGGTTAGATACACTTCGGCTAATGTTTATTCTCGATTTCTGTTACGATTTTAGACACTAATTAGTTTAGCAAATTTAATTTTATTCGTACTCGTCAGCAGAAATATTGTTGGAATAATTTAAAAATGGAATCGCGATTATACAAATCGACAAATTATTTCGAGATAATTGTGTTTCTTACTCAATAATAAAGTAAAATTAGAGCATAACGCCACCGATGTAGAAATAACAATAAAATATGCACATGTCTTTTAATATGTCCGATTTAAAAAGCACGCCTTACAGTTTACACACACGTTATGTTGACATCACATCGATTGTAAGACTACTCTCACAATCAGACAGGTTGGGTAGTGTTAGGAATGTACGCGTGCGCTGATGTGGTAAAGATTTGAAATTGAGAAATGAGAATCGTTTGATCTTAAAATTATGAAAATATATAACATTGATTAATTTAAGAAAATTTGCTACTTTCGTGAGTATGTTCGTGATTTACTAACACTAAGATATCTGTATTTAATATATGTATGTCCAAAATCTTTTATATCTGGTGTATAGCTACGATTTATATGCCAATTTATTTATTACGTACACCAATGACAAATTTTTAATAATTAAGTGACACATTTTACAATATAAGATTCAAGGTCGACAAGTTTTATTGTCTTTAATATTTCTAATATGAAATAACTCATTCATTATCCTGATTTGGAGTCTATATTTATAAAGCTCCTGTACTTAAATTTGATGTACAAATAATATGTAATGTTTATATTTTTCTAATAAATGTGTGTGAAACAGTGTGAACATTCTTGCTAAAAAATAGAGAAGTATATATCCTATTACTTAAAAAATAAAGAATATTTGTCATAATTTATTTGTCAAAATATATTTTTTTATCCAAAGTCTATACAATTATTTCTACACATAGAACGAAATTATTGCCGACGGTGAAACATCCCTTGCTGGAAATCGGGGCCAAAGTCAAGCCCAGATTCTTCAAAAGATTGGAACTCTGTGGTATTCGAACAATGTCCACACAGGAGATAAGGTCAGCGCACACGAAATGAAACCGGTATACGCAACGGTCCAATCTTCAGTCCCCGTGCACCTTGCTTGGTTTCGCGTTCACATTGTTTTTTCCGGTGCGGTCAGTGTCTGACGTGCCAGGGGCTGCTTCTCTTCGTTCCAAGTTACGTGAAGGAAAAAAGAACAACAGTCCCACAACATCGCAAAAATGTTCCGGAAATTATTGTTTATGATTCTAATATCAAACTTTGCTTCATTCGGTGATAACAAGGCCATCGAAAGTAATATTGATCGAACTGATACTATGAATAGTGCATCGAAGACTCGACACCGATATGGGAATGAAAATCTCACTAATAACGCAAGCAGGAGTGAACGCTTAAGTGAAAGAGTGATAGACTATAATTCTAAGAAGCAACCTGCAACATTAAGTGAAAATAAACTGTGCCCGTATGAAAGCAGAGAATTATGTTTGATCTTCTCTTTGTCGAAAATTGCTAAAGTTCAAGTCGCTACTTTAGATAACGAAACTGCGATGGATCGTAGTTTCAAGTCGAATATCTTCGATGGAGTATCTAAGGAGACTGGAAATTCGAAAATCAACGAAGAAAGAAGAGACAAAGAAGAAGTCCATTCTAATTTTGGTAAACGGAATGAAGACAACCAGAACTCGTCGGAAATACAGATGAAATCACCGAATGTTCACTGTCGAGGAATCCGAGATGTTTATATACCAGATGTCCAGCAGAATTTACCAGCTTTCGCTTGTACATTTGGAAATAATACTTTCATCCTGTCGAGCGAAAGATTTCTTCAAGATCGACGATCATATCTCGATATAAAAATTGACCAACACAGATTGCAAAATATAAAACTGACACCAAAATTGCCCAAAGGTAACAGACTTAAAGCAATACCAGTTACGCTGATTTTAAACGTAATCGATAATGGATACAGAATAGACATAGAAAATGATGTTTCTACGAAACGAGAAGTCGATCAGGCGGAAGGAAATCGATAAGAAATTATCAAACATGCATTCGTATTGGTGGAAAGTTCAAATACCCAGTGATAAGTTTGAATTCACTATCTTTGGTTCCCTGAAGAATATACCGAAAACTCTTTGTAACGAAAGAAACATTGTCTATAATCTAATAAAGTTTTAACGATTTAATTTCAATGTGTTTAAAAAATATGTTCAGAGTAAAACAGTTTACAGTTCCATTTTATTTCATATCCTGTCCTCGATATATTTTACTCAAGCGTAACAAGTTTCATGTATGCTGTAATTTTTGTAGAACGATAATGCAATATACAATGTTATTCAATTTTGAATACTTAACATAAAAATCTTAAATTCATCTTAAGTTGTATCACAAAATTCTAGACTACTGATATCAATATAAATAATTCTCACTATGAATGTTATTCCCTTTAATTAGATTTTTCTTTTAATGGCTCTTTCTCTGTACGTTCCTTTCCTAATTCCATTGATATTTCCGGTGAAGGAGTGATTTTATGAACGTTAGATAAAAAGTCCAATGGCGCTTGTTGCTTCGTAGGCACTTCTTCGTCTAGAGATACTGAGGAGCTCTTACTGTTTGTTCCTAAATGAAAATCAGAGTCTTCAAAGATAATTTGATCGACTTTGGTCGGCTCAGAATTTTCCTCATTATCACTTTCTTCGCTCTCGTGGCGCGATTTACTCAACTGTGATTCTTTCTTCGATTCGAGCATCTCGTTTAGACTTTTTATGTCTTCAGTAGCTTCGATATGATAGTTTTCGAGTTCTTCCTTTTTCTCTTCAGTTAATGGACTGACCTCAAAAATAAAATTCTATGATTATCACTCCTGTAAAATTTTTTATTGAAAACGCCTTTTTTATTAAACTTTTTACGTTTTAACAGAAAAGTAAAGAACGTTAGTGTATACGTGCGATTCACGTTGAAAGGGTTTAACGATTAAACTGAATGAATTTTTATTCCGTTTTCTTTCCTCAGCTATTCATGAATTCGATTATCTTAAGCGCAAAATTATCGCCCGGGGTATTAATTTATGTCTATTAATTCATTATAATACGACGAGTGGAAGGAATAAGCAATTAATGAGTCACCGATTTCTCCCTCAGATTAGCCGTTTACGCAGGTGTCAGGTGAAAATATACAGTATATCGAAGCAATGAGTATGCCGATGATGCTTCTTCAGATCGGCAATGCGCATGTCGCTAACGTGAAGTAATACCCATTTTTAATGACAAAAGTGTTAGAAATTCGAGAAGCACTCGTGTCGTTTCTTTTTTCATTCGTTCGCAGATGTTATTTTACAGTTTCACGAGAAAATATAAAATGAATGCAGTTCATACTTTAACTACAGGGCTCGGTTTCTTTCGCCTGAGTTTTTGTCGACGTCTTCCTTTGTTGCTGCTCGCAGGTGGCTCCGCTGCTTTTATTCCTGCAGCCTTCGCAGTCGATTTTTTATCCTCTCCTTTGTCAACGAAACGATTGTTCGCCTGTCTAACGTCTATAGCGTAAACATTATATTTGCTCGCTTCGTCTTCTTCAGGACTGATGCCAGGAGCATTAGGAATTTTATCTAAGTTGAGGCTCTGTAATAATCATCAAAGGAACAGGTTTTGAAACTTAAGAACAATTTATGTGTAAATCTTTCGATTACGAAACGACGGACATTCTTCAAAATAAAAATTAATAGCGAGACGTTAACGCTGAAAATGATTCATTTTGATTTGTTGGCGAAGAATTGCGATGCTACATGGATTTTATAGTCTAATAAAGTGTCTTGCTGATTCATAGGACTTGGATAATGCGGATCATCCGTAATATTATCAGATATAATAAAGTAATTTACCTTAGAAGAGCCTCCTTCGTGAAACGCTTCGGCTAACGCAGGATTTATTTCCTCCAGAGGCTGATCACCATATCTTATGTAAACCGGAATGTATCCCGGGATGCTAGGTAATATTTGAAGCGGGTACGAATCTAAAAGAAGTTTGTGATACGTTTAAAATCGAATTAAATTACGTGTATGTATTATTAACTAAACGAAATTACGGATTTATTGTTAAGAAGGATTTATGATCATAATACGATGACAGCCTTTCGTGGTAATAATTATAAATCGATTTGTCGATTAAAATCTAATGAGGCATTCAAGATAAACGATGGATATTAGTAATTAAAGGGAAAGAATGTGCACGTAATCTCGAACGTGTTTCAGCGTAAGATATCTCTTCTTAAAATGTGAGAGCTTCACGTTATTCTGTAATTAATTTTTCACTTTTATTTTACTAGACAGAATATTCGATTTTGAATATTCAACGCACATGTTTTAACGCAATTTCAAGGCAACTGGCATTATTAATTAACTATTTCATTTCTACACTTCCGTCATGATTTCTATTAATCATTATCAGTCACAGATATTCCTTAGAAGACACAAGGACGAACGATTTGAAATAAACGTTTCCACAGTTTTGTCTCGACACTTATCGGAATTTTTACGTAAATCACAGTCGCGGACTTTTATATGCACAGATTGTCCACGCGGGAATTTCAAAAATTCCTTATTACTCACGGACATAAGCGACTGAGATTGATATCAGTAACACAAGATTGTAGACGGCCCTGGTACCACGCATCATCTCAGCTGGCTGCATCTTTGAACGGTACTGAGCCCCTGGAGCACGGGGCTCTCTCCTTTATATGTTACGGTCCCCTCTACCCTTTCGGTCTCTCTGACCACGCCGAGGCCCCTCGGGGTTAACGCCGTTCCGTTAATATCGGAGCAAAAAGTCAAATCTTCCTTTACTTTCGGCAATCGAGACGATGCCTATTAGGATACCTCTGGCTCTCGCTGTTTTCTCGGAAATCCAGGGGTATAGAGACGAGCTCTGTAATTTAGCCGCTTCGCTTTTCAGCCTGCTGCGAGAATTTCGTTTCGTTCAAGGAAGGATTAACATTACTGCATGTTCGGTTTACGAAAATAATTAACCATTTCAAGATTTATTTCAATTGTACAAACGTATACAATACTTAAACAGGTATGTAGTAAACAGAGATCATGGTCACAATTAAAGATTTAAACTGTATTTATTTCTGCCTAAAAAGATCAAAATAATTCAGTAATACATGAAAAGTGAATGATTGCATTTGATTTTATAAATTAAGTTTTGTATCATAAGTATCTTGCTCAACTAGACGAAGCAAAAAATGGATGTTTCACATTGTTTCTAAATTGATATTGCTATGCTCGATTTACTCGCGAAACGGCCTACTTTTAAAAACGGATTCGTTCTCTTCGCACAGGTAATCGTACCCCGCGAGATTGCCAGAGATCTTCGACCTTGAATCCTCTTCCTGATCGTTCAAGTGAATCCGATTCGAGGCTCGACACACAGTGTGTAAATCACACAGATCGAAGGCCGGGTTTGATCGACGTATGATAGAGATTGATAAATCGTAATCGACGAAGCTCGTTTATGAAATTAATAGGCGTTTTATGAATCACAATCCTGTTTCGAATCATATAACATTTATGAAAACGTGTACTTAATCACTTAATCATTTGTGATAGAATATTGAGCTTGGAAAAGCATGTTCAATTTGCGGATGGTATAAAGTACTGAAATACAAGCAAGACACGTCCTTTCTCGTTTCAGAAGAATTCTAGGGTAGTTAGATTTACTTAACAAGTGTACTGACTCGTGAGTTACCGTTAGCTGTGTTGCGTTTTCGTCTCCAGCCGTCTTGTTGAATAAATCGTTTTTATTATTCCTGCATCGATGTTGCTTTATTATGTCGAACAAGCCTGGGGGCAATGATGTATCCCGAACGAAAGGTCAGGACCAGTACGCAGTGTGCAAGACTCACGCGTTCTTAAATAAGCTCTTTTCATTGCGTTACAAGCATGCCAGGTACAGGTACAACTTGAACTGTTACCTCGAACGACGGGACGTGCGTGACAATATCCTGTAAACGTTGAAATTGCGTCACCTACGTGCTTATCTTCCATTTGCCAATCAATTTCGCGGTACATTGTCAGTGTAAATTTAAATGGAAAAATTGAGTATTACACAGTTTAAAAATGACTGCAAGAGACTAATGAATTATTCGTATTGTAATCATAATTCCTTTTCAAGAAGATTTTGAAATATCGCATGATTTTATTACTTTAGCTACTTCGTATAATTTTTTTATATTGGTTTACTGTAAATACGGAAGTGTGTTTCATTTCATTTGGACTAACATACAAATTTAAATGAATTGAAGTTCCTTAAGCGATGTTTATAAAATACCTTACCAATTCAAATGATCCGAAGAGATAAGAAATTCGCGTTGGAAAAGTTGCGTCACTTTCCATTTTGCTGCTCGTGACTACCGGTTAGCTCGTGCAACATATATCATCATCGATCGATGTCCCCTTTTCCGCTTTGTACATGTCGAAGAAGGGTGTAAGTGACTATGTATCACCGGATGTGGACGCACGCATAATCTCGCCTATTGACACAGTTCACATTCTGGTTTACTAGGTCTTCCACATCAACACTTTTGGTATCAATTTCTGGCAAAAAGTGGATTGAAGTCGTGCTTAAGAAGAGTGATTCAATTTAACTTTAGAAACCAGTTTCATATGAATGCCACTTTAAATAGCAACTATCCATTATATGTAATATCACTTATCATGAATTAATCAGAGGAGACCGAAAAAGTTGTCAGAAAAATAAATAATGTCGGTGAAGTTCGAAACTTTGTCTACGAATGTAAATTAAATGTAACAATAATTTTGCAACGAAGAATGCGATTTTTCGCGGGACACCTTTACGCGATCGCCGCACAGTTCTAGCGGTTCGAGTTTTCTATGTATATTCCAACTGGATGCAACCGGTTTCGTTTACGAGCCTAAAAAAGCTGCTGAGGATTAAATTAAAGCCTTGTCGTTCCGTAATCACCAACGAACCTAAGTCCACCCCGGTTCGCAACCGGATGAAGGGAAAATAGACGCTAGGTAAAAACCGTCGTCGCCGATCTAACGATATTTCGCTTTGCACAACTCGCTGGTCTTATCGCGGATGCAATTATTGTCAATGCTTTTTCAAAATAACGGCAGCGTGCAGGGACGCCGTTTTACCATTCAGATTGCTGATGTCTGTGTTACATGGAAGACACTGAAAGTCCGTCGACAGACGTATAAATCACTTTGCATAATAGATTAAGACCGAACCGTGGAGTCTGTTTTGATATGCGCCGATAACGACTTAACGCATGAATACTGTTATTTCATACGAATACTGCCTCGCTGTTAATAACTGCGTATTAATCAAATAAGTAAAATGTTAGAAAAAATTGATGATACATCGCGATTAAATCTAATAAAATGAAAGTTACACGTCGTAGTTGTACGTACTATGATTATAACTTGTTTAAGATTTATCGGACTCGAATTTTTAGCATGTAATAGTATGTGATTAGTGACAGGAGAAGATTTATTTCAAATAACGGCTGTGCGAATTAGGCCAGTAACGTTCTCGTTCGGCACGCTTTATGAGCCACTTACTTGACGAAAATCAATTAATCAATCTTACAAGCGATCAAGCTTATCAACTTGATAGTGCAGTGAGTAAATACCAGAACGAACTCGATACGCGTGTTCTAAGGCCCAAATTATTAACCAGATCCATTAATCGCGCAAGCTATTGTTGTATAACAATGAAAGTATAAAGTGTACTGGTGAAAAGCCATTTCTCTTCTTCTTAATGAAAGCCTCACATCACGCTCAGTAAATAAGTAATTAGTAAATTAAAGATATATCCTATTCGGATTATACGCTTTGTATATATACATGCGCTGAAAAGTATGGAAACTTTTGCATACAGTGACCCGTACAGAATTTTGATACACGGTAGGTTGTTCCCGAAGAAATCGAAGGAGAAACCGAGGAGGTCTGATTATTTCGCTGGTCGTCGTAAGTTTTTGCGGTCCGCCCCGGTTCGCCCAGTTTTTCCTCGACGCACGCGGCTCGTCCAGAAGACCTCGAGGGCCGTTTGCCGTCGGCGACGGTCAACGACCGGAAAATACTCGCAAATCACGAAGAAGAAGATGATGAAGAAGAAGATTGGCGAAGCGCTACTCACGATTGAGACTTTGATGGAAGTCACGGGGTATTCAACGACCTGCAGACCCACATTTTCACTTCGCCTCACTCGAGACTCCCACTGATCTTTTTACAGTTAATTAAATGTATTTTTATAAAGTGCTCGTATCTCGTTTGATGTTCGAAATAAATAATTCACTTGATTACATTAAATATGAAAGTTGATCATTCTCAGAGTAAAAATATCTGTTTCTCATGGTGCTATTTTTAAGTTCGACGAACTCCTGCAGTAACTGTACATTTTTAATTGCTAGTGCGAAAGGATTCGATAGTGTGCGCGCAATTGGATCGGCGACAGCTAATCGACTATCGCCTGAATAGTGACAGAGGTTTGACTCCATTTCGGCGCGGAATTCGTTCCGCACGCGCGCGCGTACTCATTCTCTCCTGACAGGCCAGGAAAAATAGAGAAAAGAATCGAAACTTTACCGTTATGTTCACCCAACTCGCGCCATAATTACAGCATGGACTTGCTACTTGCGAGACCCACGTATGTATGCACGCACGGCTACGTATATGTATGTACGTATGTACGTGTACACAGTCGCGCGCAAACCATAAGCCCGGCAAACGGCAAACCCGTTCTTTCCGACTATTACATGAAATTGAATCATGCTATCTATCAGTGTTTGATGTACACAATTATACGCGTCTGTTTTACTTTGGCCGTAACATTAATTATCGACGTGCAAGTATCGCGTGTACATTTCCGAACACGTAGCTGTCGATTTCATTCGTTTATAGATCGCTATAATCTATGAACGTGTATCTTTAAACTCCTTGATTACATTAATTTAATACGAACGTACGATTTAAATCGTGAAATTGAAAAGAATTTTAATAATAAATGAAAAGTAAATTAGCAGCGATATTCTCTTTAATTGTTTTCTTAAATATACGACTGATTCCTTATATTCTCGACGCTCTGAAAGCGCAGTATTGTTTTAAAATGTTTTTTTAACATAAGACGTAAGTGTTTTGCAAAAACATTCAATCAAGCAATTACTGTTGATTGCACATATCGTTGTACTAATTATAAAGTAGTCTCTCGATGCGTCGTAGATTAAACTAATGATAAACAAGTAATACTCGCTTTATATATATTTCGATGTCGTATGATAAGGAGAACTAACTTTCTGTTTAAGTACTATCCAGTTAATCTGTCGCTCTGCATCCATTGCATTATTTAGTATGATTTCTACGTGGCAGGAGTATTTCAAGGCCGTTGGTACGAATCAACAATTTTACGATACATGTGATCGATTATCTTATTATCATAAACATAGGTACCTCGAAGATGCCTAGTTGAAATGAATAAACGGAGGCGCATTAAAGCCGACTGGGCAATGCACACGGCATGCGAAACGAAGCTCGTTAACGCGTTGCGCTTCTCCCCTTTTAACGATGGACATCAATCACGGATGGAACCCGCGATTATTTCCTGGAAATCGTTCACGTACGAATACATAACGCGATGAGTGCCGAGCTTTTATTAAAACCAAACCCGTTTTTACTGTTTTCTTAATTTATTTAGGCGGTCTGAGATGCATGTTACAATAGATCGGCGATCGAGATGACGAATGTTGATATCGTAACAGATTAACGTAATCACGCGTTTCACGTTTTAAAGAGTTACATTAAAAAATTGTTTTGTTCATGGACGTCGCAGGCAGCATATAGTGTGTCGAAGTTCTTAACTGCTACTTTCTTCATTATTTTCCCCTGTGGAAATAGAAAATTGTTTTACAGTGACGATGTGCAAAGTGTTGAATGAACCAGTAAGTAAGATTTTATCTGCGTGTACATACCACGATTGGGAACCCGCTTGCGCTTGCGCTGATGCTGAAGCGTATGACTTTCCGCCGCCGCCGCCACCGCCACTGAAATATGACGATAAGATATCAGTTGTTTAGAATATTTTAAATGTTTCTGAAAGATTCGTCAAATATTTATGGAGAGAGAATGTATATAATGGATTCCGGATTGCTTCACTGAAGTAAATGTAACTTGTCGATTTAAAAACTTACCACGTACTGCAGCCGCCACCGCCGCCGCTAGGGTATCCACCATGTCCACCTGTAATAGGTATAACAACAACAGGTTGTACTTGCTGATACCCTATAAAAATGGTTAGGATTAGAAGCGGAAGCGCATTCGTTAAACGCAGATTAATAACAGCTCAGAGGCAATTTGATATGGTATTTCTAGTCCATAATTTGATTAGAGCGTAATATTAATTATGCCAAGAAAACTGAGGCATTAGTGTTGCAACTGCGATAAATGATTACGTAATAAGTTCTTAAACTATAGTTAAAAATATGTTATCAGTTTAATTACTTAACTTACTAATTTGAAATAATTGCTTATATTATTATACTACTATTAGTTGTTAGTAAGCTCCGAGTTAAAATATCATAGAAATATTTTTGATACCCTTATTAAATAATAAATACCAATGGGATTAATTCCTGTGTCATATTGAAGATGAAACAAGAAATCAATTGTCAGATTGCACTTTACATACCTCCAGGATATCCTCCGCCACCGCCGCCAGGATATCCTCCTCCTCCGTAGCCACCTCCGCCGCCAGGATATCCTCCTCCTCCGTAGCCACCTCCGCCAGAATATCCTCCTCCTCCGTAGCCACCTCCGCCAGGATATCCTCCTCCACATCCGCCTCCTCCGCAACCGCCGCCACTTAAACCTTTGTATCCGCCATCTCCGAATCCACCGCCACCTCCGTATCCTCCTCCAAAGCCTCCAAGACCGTTACCACCGCCCTTCAACATCAGCAGAGCACACTTAAGGCACGGCGTTCTCTTGCTGCGTGACTTCTTGATCTTTTCGTATTTGGGTGACAGGCCTTCAACATCTTCCTTGTCGAGCTTCACTCGGAGCACTTTCGTTTCGCCAGCGTGGGCTATCTTCTCAACATTGATACCTTCGCTGTTCTGTAAGTCATCAGCAACCACGTCAAGGTCTACCGGTGCATCGGTCTCCTCGTCATCGTCGTCGACCTCGACGATTAACAGCACAGTTGCCAATGGTCCTGTATCAATTAGTTAAGTAAGGAAGTGATTCGAAAATAGTAAGCGAAGTTACTTTTCAATTATTTACCTGATAATTCTGGGACTTTGTTAATGACGTTGTTCTCGAATATTTCGTCGGAGGTCTCGCCGCTGGCATTTTTCAAACCGAAAAGATTTATGACGAAGACCATGTACTGGTGGTCCTCTTTTTCTGATCCTGGAAGCCCCTCCGGCGCTGGAGGAGGCTTCATTTCAGTCGGTAGAGTCGTGTCCTCCGCATCATTTACCGCTTTGGTCACTTCTTAAAATTAATCACAAACGGTTAATTATCACAGGCTGCTGGTACACGAAATGTGGGTATTAAAAGGCAGTCATAATATAAATAAGATAAATATAAAACAGAAGTTGAAGTAACTAATGAAATTTTCATACAAGTATTTATGACGTTTAATTGCAGTAATTAAGAAATTCGGTTGAATTGTATATACATTAGGGCAAAGCGATGTATATGCAGGATGGAAAATGAATAAAATGAAATGAAGTAGTATACAGAATTAAAATCAAAAGGAAAATAAATATGAAACTTAATAAGAGATCCTTTAGTCTTACCTGTAGCTGGTGCTGCCGAAAGGGCAGTGACAAACACAAGTAGGAGCAGGGCGCAGAGACCCCACTTTATATCGCGAGCCATCGTGAAGAGCTTGGAACTCTCAGGTCGCACTGTGCATCGGTTCTTTCATCTTACTGCTTTTATAGCCATCGATCTTTATACACTATTCCAGACTAATTATGTAACATTACACACGACCGAAGCGATGAGCCACCTCTCCGCTCTTCTTCCGTTACCGTGTTTGCTTACTACCATTACAATTTAGCAGTTTTGGTTTTTCCGCGGGAATCCCAGTCCCGCCTGTCTATGCGCACTGTAACATTCTTATTTTTTCGTCCACAAGCCTCTCAACCTTCGTCAGTGTTTAACGACTGATTATAATATTTTCGTCGCCAGACGATGAATCGAACCGAGTGCAACTTGTGTTGAATGAGAAAGCAGCACGCATCGAAATCGACAGCACGCGCAATATGTGACGTAGGGCAATTCCTAGAAGCACCCTGTTGGACTCTGTGCGTCGTACGTTTTTATTATCAATCAAACAGATTAATGATGAAATTAAAAAATTGGCTATCAGTTTGACAGTATTGAATAACGTGATTTGGTTCGTTCATATACTATGCTTGACCTCAGTGAACGTGCAATATTTGATAAAACAAGCATTTTATGTCGTAAAAAGTTGATAAATAATATTTCTCAGTAGTCTGTCACGTTTGTAAATCAATCTTCAGCGAAGTGAACTTTTATTTCTTTAATATTGTTGTTTAATAAAATTTAAGGAAATGCATTCGTGTTACTTTTTTCCCCCTTGTGTTAGAGGTAACAATATATACAGGTTGGATAATAATATGACATTTAAACTTTCGTATATAGAACAAATAAAATTATGGGTTATTTTGCAGCTACAGGTATCTACAATATTTGTATTTTCAACAGCATCCTTCGTTGAATTAGCCATTACGTTACTCAAGGTCGAGGTACGTATCCTTACGATTAAACGACAATTAAGGGAAATTCCAAATCGATCAAACAATGGTTTTAATTAATTTAATTAGAAATTCGTTGTGTGTACGAGATGATTCTATTCGTATGACGCATAGTAACCATAATTAAGTACACAATCGCATCGACGTTGTCCCAGGACGTGTTCTGCGAATTGAAACGCTATCAATGTAGGATGATCTCCTACAAGTAACTTAACGTACCTTGCATACAACAAACATTTCAAGATTCATATTTGATTAGTATACAAATGTAAAACATATAATAACACATCAACTTGTAAAGTGTCATGATCCTGTTTGTCTAACTCCGTCATTAACATTGACCCGTGATTTTTATGTACAAATGAAAACTGAATTTTATGTAAGTGATTAAAATTATTCATTATACATTTCTTAGAAAGTGTATGAACGATTTGATAATTTTTATGAGACAGTAGATAGAACAACATATAGAATCGGATGAAATGTGAAGTTCGTACTGAATTAATTTTGTAAAAATCGTAGTGTTCTATAAATGTATAAATTAAAACGAAAAACGTCTATTAGCAATCAATATATACCAGCATAAGGAGAATATTTGCGTTACATCCTGTTGATAAAGATATTCCTTTCCCTCTCATAGGCTTTTAACGATGCAATTCGATTTTATCTGATGATATAGAGAGAGAGATAATTAGACATACCAGGAAAATTGTCCGCGTATGTAAGTAAGTAATATGCGTACACTGCGGTTTAATTTAATCCTTGTATGAAACCAACCGGGTCGATAATTTACGATGATTTCTAAGCAAAATAGTGAGATCACTGGTTCGTGTGATCCGTACAAAACCTGCGGACTTAAAAATGATCTAACTAGGCATTGTGTACTTCCTGTTGATTGTTTCGGAATCTTAATCTCTTGTGACCTTGGCCTATAGAAGGCAGATTCGATCTATAAATAGCATGGAATTCGATGAGCACATTTCTCGGTAAAAATCATAATTGAAAGGGGTAAATGTTTGTGGAAAACAACAGGATGAGTTTACACACTTTAATCGCATGAACTCGATTACATATTGCATCCATCCTGCAATCCTAATTAGATTTGCTCCCATGGAGTAGTACTTCTCAAAGATATTTGAAGATTTTAAAGTTGTAGGATAAATTTACTTGAGTAACAACAATTGCGATTTACGTCATTTTACAATCGAAACAATAATTGCCTTATGAATTGACTATGACTCAACTAATTATAGGCGTTTAATTTGTATTTTTCCGGTGATACCCCGCATTCGTACTTTTCCGTATGTCCCATAAATCAATCGCTTACGTACGGTGGGCAGTTAAAAATACATGTGGATATAATGCATTCGTTCAATTAAAAGAGCAAATCTATGGATAATAAGCGGTATAATCAGTTTCAAATAATTAATCTTCAATATGCTCCTTTCTCACAGGCAACCGTGAACAGACCCGTCCCTCGTGCAATTAAATGTATTATCATAGCGCATTAAGTTGTTAAACATGAGAAATTTAAAAATGATGAATTGCCAAGTATTAAATGAAATACTATAGATAGAATTATTAAAGCAGCGTATGACGAAGTGATTTTCTACTGTTGGTAGACATCGATCTCTGTTTACCTTTCTGACTAATTTTGTTAAATGTGATACAGAGAAGAACGAAACGCTTGTTCATTTCCGGAATTGAGGTTCGTGGAACTTGGAGAGGAGTTTAGTAGTTTAATTGTTTACCGGCACTGATATTATACCGATATGCAATTAGAGATGGTAGATTAGACGTTTTACCTACGACCGGGGATTTCTCAAAACCAGCATAGTTATATTAGATGACGGAGTAGCTGAATTTAAAGGAAAACTACATTTCATTATGTTCTGAATCTTATTCCTTTAATGTTTTGCACAAATTTTTTTAAACACGTTATTCCTCGTCATGAAATACTTGTAAGACCGTCAAACTCAAACCTGACAGGTTTCTAAACACTTCTTGATGACTGGATAAACAGTAAGTCGAATCAGACAAGCTATTATTATTTTTCTCTTTCTACATTCATCAGTGCGTCACTCTCTATTCTTGTAGATTCCGGAAATATATCTAAATGTTATCACTAGGAAAGCCAGTTTGTTCTTGAATAACAGGTAAATCATCTTGCTTTGTATAAACACAGACTAAACACCGATGAATGAGGAGATTGTTAAATTCAATTAATCAAAAGATTTAATAAACTCTTCTATGCAAATCATTTTTAATAATGATTTATTGGTTCATAGCTTATACTATCTTTTTGACAACATATAATTAGCTTATAATTCAAAATATGCTTAATTAAATTAATTATTAACGATTGTATTAAAAATAATATAAAGTATTGTTAATATGTAGCTAAAATTTCTTTCTTACTATTTCTTAAGTATATCTGCTTTACGAGTTCCTCTTTTACAATGAATAATCCTGAGTCAATGTTACAGCCTTGAATTCAACTGGTAAACATATACTTTCTGTCATTTCTTGATTTACATGTTGTACGTTACGTTCCTTGTTTATAGTGATCATATTTTTACGCAGTCCAATTTCTAGTATCAGTGATGTGACTTTTATTGACAGAAAGAGGACTTACAGGAACGGTGTTCTCGCCTTGATGTTCACTACGTTTAAAAAGAACTGAAGAAATATGATGCCATTTTAGATAAATATATTGTATATTAAAAAGAAGTATTGCAATATTTTTAATTTTTTATTACATAGTTATAGATGATTGCAATTGTTCCCTAATTCTTTTTTTCGGATATAAATTTCGTACTAAGACTATATATTATATATGAATAATTTTTAAATGCAGATTAAGTATATTTGAATTTTGCTAAACACGTTGTCGGCATTAGAGAGCGCTGCCTTTTTTTGTCGCGGTTATCGTGCTTCGATAATATACCTGGCAGTGAAATCTACGATAGTCGTCAAAATAGAGTTCTCCTAAGCTAAAAATTGCAACGCAATCATCAATAATTCTTGAGATGTCGCACTGACGATGAGTTCAAGATCGCGATTTGACCTTCGAAATTTTCGTTCCCCTTCACCTACTTATCACAGATTCGGAATTTATTCAAGGTGACAAGAAAGCAAAGAGAGTCATCGTCCATCGCCTTATAATTCTTAATTATGATCAATTTCATGCTCATATGTAATGTGTAAGAAATTGGCCTTTTTCATTCTTATTTAAACGACCTTGTTGAAATTGTGCTGTACGTAGCTCAGTAATCTTTCATACTTATCTGAAGTAACGATCTAGTAATTCTAGGAAACGTATCGAAGTGGTATAAATCAATAATGATGAACGATTGGGAAATACAAAATATTTTATTCATGATTAATTTTTGATTCAGTGATAAGACATTTATACTCCTTCGTAACTTGAAACAACGTACAAAGATGAATGAATCAAGTTTTAATAGAGTAACGAATAAAAACTCTGAATGAACAGGCTATCTTTATTTCACGGAACATCATCAAATAAAAAAACAATCACAATAATTAAAATTACATTTATTCTTGTAACATCTTTATCTTTGTTCATCGTCGTAATACATTCTGTAAGTAGGATGCCATTTATGTATCTCAATTTTCGGTTGTCTCGTTTCCCATCTTGGACCGGGTGCCGAAACAACTAACATTATCGGTTTACGATTTGGTTCACGGTGCGGTTTCACCTCGATGTCTAATTTCGGCATACGCGTGGGTTGGTGACCTACAAAAAAAAAATTGTGGCTGATCATTTATTGGACATCTCCAAGTTCGTCATAACTATCGATAAAAAGTTCTATCTACTACCAATATTAAATAGTTCAACGTATTTATATACTTATAAACCAATAGTATTAATTATTTTGCAATAACTGACACCAAAGAAACATTTCATTCTATTACTTTTTTACAAATGCTAATGAGGCACATTATTTTTGCCAACTTACCATTATTGTTGTGATTCGGGCGAATGTTAGTCCAAATTGGACGGTTGTGACTCTGGTCCGGAAACCTGATGTTCATACCCTGAGAGGAGCCTGACGAAGCCGAGGAATGTACTGAACCGACAGAAGACGCAGCGGAGGTAGCCACATGTCCATTTTGGACGGTTCCAGACGAAGAAGCAGCTGCGATGCCAAAACCGAGCGCTTGATTATTGGCATTCCCTTGATTACCATATATAGGATGATGTTGACTGCTAGCTTCGGATACAGCACCGGCTATCCCCGTTAATCCCGCGGAGAATGACACCGATTGGCTTTGCGAAACTCTGAAAACGAATATGCACGTTGTTTTCCCGTTAGGTGCTTATTAAACAACGGATTTATATTTTTATAAAATCTGATGACAAGAGTTATATTTTGCCTGTCTTATTATACAAGAGACACGTTGTATTAGGAATTTTATTGACATTTATCATTCATGTAAATTACATTATTAATATGTCATAAGCTCGCAACTGAAATATGTTTACTTAAAACGTGTTAATTAAATGTGACAAGTCTATAAAGAAAATTTGCACGTTTAAAGCGTACAATAATTGGTTATTCTCTACAGTTGCTGTTAATGTTATGTTAGTCATTCAACGCAATGTCGACGCGATCGACGTTGAATGCCATTAGTCATGGAAGTATCATAGTAATTGTTAAATTCTATCTCGTTCATCGTGGAAACGTACATACCCGTTCGATTGAGACAATGGTCGATTGAAGCTATTGCTTTCAGAATAGCTAATGCCTTCGGGACCAACTTGAAACCCTAAAGAATGCGCATTGCTTCCCGCGTTCACATTAATACTTGTGGTGATCGGAATCGTCAAGGATCGCTCGTTCTTCACGTCGTTAGTCTTCATAAATTGTTCAGGTATCAATTCCGGTGGCGTGTTCCATCGTCGTTCGTCTTCCCCTCCGAGAAGAGCGCGATCACCTATAATATATGACACATAATTACACTTTTATAATTATTTTCTCCGAAGAGAATATAAAAATCACAAAATGCATTTCATTTTTTATCAGATTAAACTGAATACAGTATGAATAAGAAAGTCGTTGAAGGCAAAAACACACTGCACAGATTTTAAACGAAGAATTCTTTTATTTTTATTCATTCTTTACCTGCCCACGCGATTGTCACGACACACAAGAGAGGTGCAGCGGCACGAAAAATGCTCTTGGCCATCTCTGAAACCGTTCTGACTCGAGCGCGACCGCACTCCGCCCTTTTTTAATAAGTATGAACGACCTTAAACTCCTTATTGATATTCGTCGTGTGTCCACTCACGTAATACTCTTCGACGAATGGAGTTACAATCACGTGGTGAATCGTACGCGCGAAAAGAAATGGGATTATCCAGAAACAGAACTCGATCTGATAAATACAAAACAGTTTTGTCAATGAAATTACAGCAATCTTAGCTGAAGTGTATTATAAATTCTGTATACTAATTTTATGTAAAATATTATTGCGTAATATCTTAAAAATTGTTGTGCGCTTCAAAAATTGTTATATATCTTACTTCATTTTTCATCTCAAGTTTTCATCATTATTTTCGTTAGATCGTTGGACCGTGCTTTATTGATAGTGCTTTCATCGTTAACATTCACGAGTTTCCCAAGCTTTCAATCGATCTGCGGTTCACCGCATCCGAAGTTTTCATTTTTTACGTTACTCGTTCGATTCTTCCCGTCGCTTTTTTTCAGCCCGTTTCCATTCACGGCTGCGTTAACGCACACCTCCTCGATTTCCGGCGTTTCCCTTTTCATACATTTTCGTTTATGGCTTCAGTCTCTTTAACGATGAGTGCTTGCCAGTGCTCGCTTGGACTCTCGCCTTTTATTCATTATTGTTGTCGTCGAACCGCTTTGTCTTGTGTCTGCTCTTTATAGAATCCTGCTCTTCATCGTTCTCACTCGTTATCAATGACTATTCACATTTCTAAATTTGAAAAAAGATTACAAGACGTTTCTATCATTACACAATTTCAAAATCTCACTGCATCGTCTGATTACGTATTGTTGTTGGAATATACCACGTACATTTAACACACGTCATTGAATCTCCAAGAAATGTCAAATGGTCGAGTAGATCCTAGAGTGCAATCATAGGATTATACGATAAATCATAAGATAATCGATATTACGTATATTAATTGAATGATTCCCAACCGATTGCATGAATGATTCAATTGCTCATACCTCTAGTAGGATACGTTCAGTGATTACATTGTACGTATATTCTTAGAAGATTTAGCGTCGCAACAAACACAGTCATGATTTTAAGAATAATCTAGAATATAATTTTTATAGAGAGAACAATATTAAAAAATATTTAATACAGTACGTATTTTGCATCATATTGTTAGAGTACACTTAAAAAATAAAAACATTAAGGAAGTAGCATACTCTCTTGAGTACGAGGATGTAATTAACTGAACAACTGGTTACACTGTTAGCAGTAGAGGCGCGTTAAATATAGAGAAATATTACAGTGGACGTGTTAATAACAGCACAAACGGAATACCCAGACGTAGCAAATTTGTGAGCCACAAATTCTGTTCTATGAAAGCACATTTCCAATGGGCTATGAGCAAAAACTTGGAGATGGTTTGCTAAGTAGAAGATAAAACCATTTCGTGTAAAGGTGTTGTGGGTCAAGACGGGCTGCAATCCGTTGTTGTATAAGCATACAATGAATAAGATGGGACGTTATTCGGTGATTCATCGACCCTGGTTAGAAGCAGGTTACACGACGATGCGTGGCGTCTTGACATTGAACTCTAGAGGAGGCAGACATACTCCTTGGCTTCAGGCACAATGTACTCTTCTTTGCAGAAAGGAACGAATCTATTGTCCAAAGTAGCCGAAGATCAAATGCGCAGAAGGTAATCAACTTTCGCGGCTGGGTATTCCCCAACGGGAAACGTCACGTCGAGAGATCTAGCAACTAAATGATAATCCGTTTACGTAAATTACATTTTACGCGTTTTAAGATTCTTGAATGGAGATCGATACGGTTTTTACACAAGGAAATGACCGTCACGAGTAACTGGAGAAAGT